>NW_020954133.1:496143-535009 GCF_900497805.2 Vombatus ursinus
TTACCCTTTGACCCAGCAATAGCACTTCTGGGGCTATATCCCAAAGAGATCATACAAATGGGAAAAGGATCCACATGTACAAAAATATTCATAGCAGCTCTTTTTGTGGTGGCAAAGAATTGGAAATTGAGAGGATGCCCATCAATTGGGGAATGGCCAAGCAAGTTTGATATGTGAATGTAATGGAATACTATTGTGCAATAAGAATGATGAACAGGCTGACTTCAGAAAAACCTGGAAAGATTTGTATGGTCTGATGCTGAGTGAAGTTAGCAGAACCAAGAAAACATTGTACACAATAACAGCCACATTGTGCAATGACTAATATTGATAAACTTAACCCTTCCCATAAATATAAGGATCTAAGACGTCTCCAGAGGCCTCATGATGGAAAGTGCTATCCACATCCAAAGAAAGAACTATGGAAGTTGCAATCTGTCGAGTTTTGTTTCGTCTTTCTGAGGGTTCCTCCTATTGGTTTTAGTTTTTACTTACAATATCACTAATGTGAAAATATGCTTAATATGAATGTAAATGTATAGCCTATATCAGATTGTGTGCCATCTTGGGGAGGGTGGTGAGGAGGAAGGGGGAGAAAAATTTTAAACTCCAAAACACATGGAAGTGACTATTGATAAATCAAAATAAATTGATAAAAAATATTTAAAAAAAGAAAAAAATTAAAAAAGACAAAAAATAGTGACATAGTGGAGTCAAATATTTTGTGTAGTTTGTTACTGAATTCATTGTATGTGTATACATATATGTGTATATGTATACACATATATTTCATATATGTGTATATATATATTTTTTTTTAATTGCACAAGTGTACATATTTTCTCCTGATAGCATAAAAGTTCTATGAAGACAGGGACTATGTCATTTTTGTCTTTGTACCTATAAGACTCAGCTAAGTCCCTGTACATAGAAGGTACTTAATAAATGCTTGTTAATTGATTCCCAAAAATCTACTAGACCAATGGCCCAGTTAGTAAACGAAATTAGGCCATTCTACCATGACTTAATGATGAGGCCATACTGGCTTGCAAGCATCATTATATATCCTTCTAAATCCTCATAAATTATCTTTTTTAATAATTCATTGTAGAATTTTGCCAGGAGTTGAAGTCAAACTCCCTAATTTGAAGATTCTACCTTCCATTTTATTGACCATTGGAACAATATCTATTTTCATTGATACTCTACAATTTGCACTGATTTTTTAAAATTATTTTTTCCCAATAAGTGAAAATCTAACTTTTCTCCTTCCCTTCTCTTTCCCTCCACATCTATTGAGAAAGAAAAACAAACTAACCAGTTGTGTCGACTTTTTTCCTCCTCTCTTAAAAAATACTATTTGTCATATGGGACTTTGGGAGGGGTTAGGCGAAGGAATATATGGGATGCTATGGTGATGTAAGGAATAGAAGATATCGATAAAAACTTATTTTTAAAATATATTATCCATCAACTGTTTGCTTGTATGAACATTGGGTGTTCAGAATCAAATGATTAATGATAATAAAAATAATAATTCACTTTAAACAAAAAAACAAAAAACAAAACCCCTGTAACAAACATGGGAAGTCAAGCAAAACAAACTCCCACCTTGACCTTGTCTGAATAAAATATATTTCAATCTACACTCTGTGTCAATTTCATTAAGGAGAATACTTAAGTTTTTCAAAGTTGTTTTTCTTTACACCATGATTTCTGAAGTGCTTTTTAAATATGGGATTCTAGGATTAAGATCGTGCATTTAGAATGGGAAGAAACATGAAAGTTCATCTCAACAAATCACCTCAACTTTAAGACAAGTCAACCAATGCCAGAAAGTTCAAATACCTGCCCTGCCTATTTGCCCAAGGTCACACTGTTGTACTGATGAGAACTCAACTCAAGAAAGAAGGCCATATTTCCCAACCATGTGTTTTTGGGTTGGTAGTTTTTTTTTTTAATGTTTTCTTGACTGCCTTTTTATGAATAATAATGTCAGGTCTATTTCCTTCCTTCAAAAATTTGTGGAGTGAGAAAATACTTTCATCTGGGAGGACTTCAGAGAAGTGTGCAGAAAGTTCACTCTGAGCAGAGGGTTTCAGCAGGTAAAACTAGGGCTATCTCAGTAAATCTCAAGTATTTGAGTCTCTCTGTGAAAATACATGAAAGTCCAAGAAGTTGGGATTTGTCTGAGCACAACTAAGAGTTCAATATGCCTGAAGAGCAGAGTGAAATAAGAGAAGTTTTCTGTTTTAGAGCTGAAAAGGAAAGTGGGAGGCAGGATGTGGAGGGCTTTAAATTCCAGCTTAACTAATTTGAATATTAGTTTCATTTATCTCCAATCAACATCTCTCTGATCTCTATTTACATCTCTACTTAGTTTTATAATTTTGGTCCCTCCATAAACTCATAGGCTTATAGATTTAGAATTGGAAGGAAACTTAGAAGTCACCAAATCCAACTCATTATTTTATAGATGAGAAAATCAAGATGGAGAGAGGAGAAGTAATTTACTTAAAGTCACATGGGTAGGATTTAAACTCAAGTCCTCTGACTCCAAATCCCTATGTTCATCTTTCCAAGTTGTATTTGATATTACTTGTTTCTTCAGTCATTTGTATCACCTTCACAACTATTTTGTTCATCCATAAGAATTATTTCAAAGGAGCTGCTAGGAGGTTTGATAATCATCTAATTTTTGCACGATGTGGGAATACATATGTGTAAGTGTTGGGAAATCAGTTATAATCCTGGAACTGAGAGTAATTAACCATGGATGTATGTGTATCTTTCACATTAATGCTTTTTTAAAGGGAGTTTCGCATTCTTGTATGGAGACATTAAATGTTATAAGCAATCTTCCCAGTGAGAGAAGGCCTTTAATTTCGTGCCACACCTATCCTATATTTGTCAGGGCAGGAGAACAATTTTCTCCCTTAGCTTTGTTAAAATCAGAACATAAAGGAACATATCAATGAGGGTCTTTTTCAACTTACGGGTAGATTCCAGTGTGAATGTGAGAAAACATGCACCTCTCTCAGTTAAAAAAGTGCTAGAACTCCTACCGATGACAAAGTAGAGATTCACATTCAATCCCCCCATTTATTCAGCTTTTAGGCTCTATTGGTAATTTTCTTGTCTAGTCACTTCTCAGAGCACAATCCCTAAAGATGTCCTTTCCATGGACTTAAAAAAATTTTAAGGTGGTTTGGCTACCCTTGCTGAGGCTAAAAGCAAGGTGTGCCATATATCATCTTTCACAGTTCAAATGGATAGGTTGTGGCCAAAAGAGATCTCTCTTCTTTTTTGAAACTGTACCTTCAGGATATTACAGAGTTCTATGCCTATTTGATGGTTCCACAAAAAAGTACTGCATTCAGATTAGGTGGACTTGACCCAAGGCCTAAAACATTTGATTCAGGCTCTAATCGGCCCTTTGAGGAAACTAAATCCCTCTACTAATGTAGATTAGGAACCACTTAGCAATTAAGAACCTTAGATGGTTGCCTGATGCACTGAGAAATTAAATGACTTGCCCATCATCACAAAGTCAGTTAATATGTATCAGAGGCAAGGCTTGAACCCTGGACTTTTCTACTCTGAGGTCAGCTTTATCTCATGTATTATTCACACTTCCTCTCATATTCATCCATATATGGACCAAATATTCTGTGTTTTGGGTTTATTTGACTAAATTCAATTATTTTAATGAAAAGTTCTGTATTTGTTGTGACTTTAAAAAATGGTATCAGAGGCCAGAATAAAGAGCAATGGAGAGAAATTCTAGAGAGGCAGATTTGGACTCAACAAAAGGAAACAAAAAAAGTCACTAACAATTCGAGCTATTTCCAAGTGGAATTTACTTGCTGGGTAAATAGAGTAAGGCCCATCATTACTATCAACTTCCACATTTATGGTGGTTGATACTTGTTGGGAATGGTTGTAGATAGAAAGGATTTCTGCTCAGAGATAAAATAAACTAGATAGCCTCTGAAGTCCCTTCCAAAGCTGGGCTGATGTCATCTTATGGTGTTACAGATCGATGGGTCACTGATGTGAGCTCCCTAAGCCAGCACAGATTGAAATCTATTCCTAACTCCTTATTGAGGATATTTCTTGCTTGAGTCTTTTTGTAAAGTTAGCATGAAGCCTCTAGGCTGTGATGTTGATTCTGTTACCTTTCACCCTCACTATGTCTCTGGACCATCTAACTTCCCAGGAATCTATATTCTTTGATAGGAAGAAGTTGCTCAAAGTTTGTTTCTAAACCTGGTCAGGCTGAATTAGCCACTCACAGTTCCCCAAATGTGATGCTCAAGAACAGCACCTGCTTTGCTGTTGAGATCTTGCGACTGTTACCCACTGCTGCCACCTTGTGGCAGTGAATAGTATTTATATATGCCGCTATTGGAGGAATAAAGTGAAACCAAGAGAGAAGAGTAATAAGAAAAGGTCTTGATGACAGAGGGATAGTTTCTTAAACAGAATACTACCTCAAGTGCTCAGAATTAACAATAAATTAATTATGTGAATTCTTGAGTGCAGGGACCACGTATTGAATTTCTTTTGTATCCCTCAAATTAAAATTTTGGGGGTACCTCAGAATGGTGTATTTTGTCTAGAAAGAGCACTAAGCCAGGAGTTCAGATGCCAAGCACTCTGCTAGGTCCTGGGGATATAAAGAATTTAGAGTCAGGAAAACTGGGTTCAAATCCCATATCCTGCTGTATGCCATTTGTGTAACCATGGGGACATCATTCAATCTGATTCTTCCTTATAAAATGATAAAGCTGAACTTGATAAGGTCTGAAATCCCTTCCAACTCTCTGATGCCCTTCTTATAAAAGTCAGAGCAGAGAAAAAAAAGAATTAATAATAGTGAGGTTTGGCTACTGGATTCAGTCTGTTAAGTTTTCCTAGTGTAACCAGGATTTTTCAAGTCCTCTAGGACATGGGTGAGATGTAGAACCAGGAGAGTCAGGAAAGCTAAGAAATGCATGTGGGTTTATGTATCCCAGAGCCATCAGGTTTCTATGTCCTTTTGTCCTTGAAGAAACTTCTTGCTGTAAGTTCCATTGGCTTTGGGAAGAAGAAGAAAGATGCCCATATAAGGGAGAATTGCCCTGGTCTATCCACTGTAGCCAGGTGAATCAGAGTAATAAGAAATGAGAATGATCCTGGAACATTATGGGGCCCTGTGCAGAGGAGCTCTAGAAAATTGTACATAAGAGAAGAAAAGATGGAGATTTGGAGTGGGACAAATCAGAACCACTTCCAGAATGTCCTTCCTCCCCTGGTTCCCTCTGAGCACCTCCTAAGGAAATCATTTCTCATTCTAAAACTTACCATTTTTCCTTCTTTTATCTCCTTTTTACCAGCTGTGGGATAACATAGATGGAGCCTGTGGAGGGGGTGGAAAGGGGGTCAATCCAAGTTGCAAATCCTTGCTTTCTGAAAGTACTATACAATTTGGGTTTCTATGCTACCTGATTATGCCAAAAGTCACATGACTATTAAGAATAAATTATTTAGTCCTGTAAGTGGGAGAGGGGGAAAAGTTATAAATAAAGAGGGAAGATTCAAAGTATAGGATGGGGGCTCACAGAACAGAGATGAAAAGATATTCTATATAAGATATATTTAGGCATGTTGCAGATCATCTCTAGAGACTTCTGTGAAACCTAGAAGCTAGTTACACACTAGCTTGGTATGGAGCATGGTACAATAGATTCTATGCAATTTCCCTCTTTAACTTTAGAACAATAACTAAGTAAGTTTGGCTAAAAAAAAATGTTTTTTGTGAGTGTATCTCCTTTCTCTATTTAGTACAGGGTTGAACATAAGGTGATAATTGGAATTTGAAGGCCCTCAAAATGTGGTTCAGCACAACTAGGAAGAAGTCAGAGCAGTGACCTGCAATCATGGGTTACCTTTAGGGATGGGAGGAGGTGACCTATACAGCGTGTTTACAAGGGCAAGTCCCTATTCATCCTACTGTATTTCCCAAATTGGTGGGGCCACCAGAATTCCTAGTCTGAAACTTTCCTCATTTGAGTGGTTCCTCTAAGCTAGGCATCTTGGGGAGGTCCTTTTTCAAAGATTCATCTAGAAAAGCATGTACTAACTATGATTCTTCTCTATTCTGTGTCCCTTATCAAATCTCAAGAGAGTATAATATCACAATATAAAGTTTTCATTATTGAATGAGCAGATAAATCCTGACATGACGAGACATAGGATAAGGGAATTTCACTGGAGGAAACACTGGGGGTTGGAATGGGGTGTGGGCAAAAAGAAGAAATTAAACAAGAAGAATGTGTTTATATTTAGTGATCTGTTTCTCTTTCAGGGAATACTCCCCTTTTGTGATATTTGTACTGAGATAACAAGCGTCCACTGAAGACTTTGTTTCACAGTCCTGATTTCCGCAGGCCCTCTCAAAGGTTCTGGATCATTCTCCCTCCTCCTCCCACTCAATATCACACTTATTAAACTTGTGGTATATGTGTATGTATGTGTGAGTACATACAGACACAAAAATTGAAATAGTCACTTACTATTCAACAGACATTTGCCATGTTCAAGACACCATGCTAGATGTAGGGACATATGAAGCTGTCTTCCCTCAAGTAAACTATAGTCTAGTGTAAGGAAAAAACATTTCTATAAATAACTATAATATAAATTAGAGTGAGGGACAGTACCTGTGCTTTCACTGGTATAGGGAAATTCCAGGTAAGAAAACAAAATTCCCTCTACCAATGCTTGGACAATGCTTTCTCTACAACTTATAGAGTTGTCTAGAGCAGAAATATCAAACACTCAACTGACTGGCATTGCAGCAGGCAACATTCCAGTATGCAGCTGAACCAGATTAAAATGTAATTGGGAAGTATTTAACAAAATAAATAAAAATACAACAGGACACAGATAATGTTAATATGTAGTTTTCTAAGTCAATATGCAGCCCATATGTATAGTTTAGTAGCCCTTTTCTATTTGAGTTTGACACTACTTGAGGTCCAGAGCACCAGGAGCACCAATGATTTGCTTAGGGTCACATGGTTAGTAAGTGTCAGAGTGTAGAACTTGAATCCTGGTGTTGCTTTTTGAGACTTGCTCCCTATCCAATATGCAATACTTATTGCCTCTTATAATAAAAGTCAGAAAGGGATGAATACAAAACAGAATGGTCCAGGACATTAAGAAAGCTAGAGTTTCCTCTTGATGGAGGCATCATAGGAAGCTTCAAAGAGAAAATGCCACCAGAGGTAGACATTGAAGGAAAGGTAGGATTTCATTAGGCCCTACCATAAAGAACCAAAGTGATAGAGAAAGATTGTATTTCAGCTATGGAAAACAGCCCACACAAATGCCTAGAAGTGAAAGAAGGCATTTGAAGATCAGACAATAATTTGCAGACAAAATCTGCACTTTAATTAGAATATGGAGTGTATGATGCGAGAGTGAAATAAGCCTGAAAAACTGAACACGGACTCTGGAGGGTCGTGAATGCCAAATTAATGAAGTTATATTATATACTGTAGAAGAGGAGAAGCCACGAATGCTTTTGACCTGAAATGACACTCCTAATCTAAGGAGCCACAGACTGATAGTCTTAGACCATGTCATAGTGTTAGTCTCATGGTCCAGTCCACTGAAAGCAGAGTCCCTCAGGAACCCAGGAATCCTTGGCCTCCACAGCCTCTAGAATCATTCTCTGCATAGAATATCTGTTCTTAGATAGGTAAAGGGTGAAACTGGCCAATTTTCATCATATCCTGGAGGATGGCATAGAAGTGAGTACTCAGGGATTTGTAGGCTTGGAGTTTTCCCTCCTGGAATTACAAGGAGAAGTATAAAAAGTCCTATCTTCTTTCTTACAAGGGCATTCATTCAAGCCTCTAGCTGGGTTCCCGGTCAAAGACAGATTTCTCCTTCTCTGGAGCCTGAGCTTGGTGAGCTAAACCAAGGTGGTGAGCATAGTGATGGTGGTGGCAGCTGGGGCACTGTGATGGGGGGTGGATTTATTGTGTGTGTCCAGAAATATCATTAAACTACCTTGCTTCAGACTTGCATAGGATACAACCCGACCCAGAGGCAAGGAAGTGCACAAGACCACCTTGGAGAAATAGGGGGTTCTAGTTGTGAAAGAAGCAGAGAGCAGATATGTAGAATGTGATGTGTGTCTGTGCACACACAGACACACACAATATGTATTTAAGCATATAATATATATATATACATACACACACATAAATACTGTATGAATATGTGTCTGTTTATATATGAGGGACTCAGTCCCAAGGAAAGTACTGGAATGGGGACTGGGTCCAGGGACTGGCATCAGAAGCCTTTGTTTGATCATTTCTTACCCATGCACATTTGTGGCTTTTAATATGCCCCTTCATTTTTCTTACTGCATAACTCAACAGTAAGTGAAAGATATGAGCTTCCAGAGAGTAATAAAACTAGGCTCTAATTCTTTCAAATGGGGTGTGTGCTCCTCAGAACTGAAACATTCTGTGTTTTCTCACAATTTTCTTCCTAAACCAATCATACTTTTGTTAGATGTACTGCCTACAGCAAACTATTGGTCCAATGTGTTTAGGGCATACTATATGGTGATTTCAAAGCCTCTGAAACTTTTCCCAGTAAGTTGGCTGGAAGTCATCAGTCATCTGTAAATTTGGAGTTTTCACTACCCTCTCTCCTAAACACTTAAAAAACAAATTTAAATAAAATTAGGTTCAGCATTTGATGTAAGGGATTGTTAACTTTCTATCCTGAGAAGCATTCATTTATGCAATTGGTTCTAATATTTGTCATCATAATACTCATACTTTCAAGGGGAATGTGAACGCATACTTATCCTTTTAAATAAGTCTCAACAATTTTTCTAACCTGATGGGAAACTCAGAGCAGAAGTGAGCTGGGGCCAGCTCTAACCACCTTTCAAGAGTTAACTGAACTTTTCAGCGTGAACATTGACACATCAGAAGTTGGTACAAAGCAGAGCTTAATTTATTAGTTCATTCGTTACCCTTCTGAAAATGTTTATAATGCAGATTAAACTGAAAAGTGGGAGTGTGTGCACATTTTTTCTCCAGAGTCCAGTTATTCAACATTTGCCAGTACACGTATATTGCTCCATGTAATATTGCATGAACTCAGTAGTAGTATACAGTAGAAGGCTAAGGGAATGAAGGTTAATAATGCCTATAATATAGACATAATAACTGGCACTTGCATAGTGCTTAATGGTTTACAATGTCTTTTATATCCATTATCTCAATTAAGCCTCATGTCACCCCAGGACCAGAGACAGATTCCTGGAGAAGACATCATTTGAGTTGGACTTTAAAGGATGAGTCTCATTTTATAGGATAAAGAGGGGCAGAGATAGAAAATGTTCCACTCAGAGTTAAAATCAAAAGCAAAGTTACTGAGCTATAAGAATGGCATTGTTAACCAGTGGAATCTGGAATCAGAAGGCCTGGGTTCAAATCCTATCTCCAATGCCTACTACCTAAGCGACTTTGGCCAAATCAATTAATTCCTGTGGCCTCAGTTTTTCCATCTGTAAAGTGAGGAGAATTAGACTAGATGGCCATCCAACTCTAGATTTATGACCCTTTGAGTCTATGGGTGAAAGAGAGTAAGTAGTACACCTCAGCTAGTGCATATAATACATAGAGAGAAGGAGGCCCTCATATTGCTATATGAGAGCATGAGATAAGATCAAAAGTTAGCTCCAGGTTGTAGAGGGTTAGCACATTCATATGATGAAGTCAGTTTGAAGTTTCAAGAAAGATAATCTCTGAATTAATAAATCCAATCAATTTTGATGTTTTCTTTTCTTCTTCTCTGGCCATTCAAGGAGAGACAGCATTGTGGGAGAAAGGAACTTCACCCAATCCAGTTAAACAGAAATTAACTGTAATCCTCAATTAACTACATTCATTCTTTATAACATTTTTAGGCACTTTTTTATCCTGACTTTCAGGTAGTCCAATAATTCTTATATTATATCTCCTGGATCTATTTTCCAGGTTACTTGTTAGGATGACTTTTTTTAAGAAACAAGTCACGTAAAATTTAACAAACACAAATGAATTTGGTCTTTTAATGGGCATAAGCTCAAGCTGATTCAATAATGTAACTTTTAGAAATTAAAAAGCTGCATGTTTTCCTAGTCTCCATACATAGATACAAGACAGTCTGGAACAAGAGGGGTGATCACCTTGCTCTACTCGGTGCCAGTTTTTGGCTTCAGTTCAGGTTGTCATATTTTCAGAATATCTCCATAAAATGAGAACCCAGGCTAGATGAAAACTGCTCCAAGGAAGGAAAGGTATATAGTCCAGAGGAAATAAAATTTAGGGGTGATTAGGTCACTGTCTTCAAAGCTCTACAAAGCTGGCAAGTAGAATAGGGATGCATGCAGTTTATTCAACTTGGCCCCACAGATAGGAACTCTTACCAATGGGAAAAAGTTACAAGGAGGCATATTTTGGTTCTAATAGAAACTCTCTAACAGAGTTATTCAGGCTCATTTTATACTGAGCTGCCATTTAGAAGTAATGAAGAGCCTCTCACAGTATACAAGGAAGAAGGCCAGGCTTGGCCACAGAGGGCTCTCCCACAACCTGTGCGACCTTGAACAAGTTAACCTCTCTGGGAACTAATTTTCTCATGTGTAAACTGTGGAGGTTGGATTACATGACTTCTAAGGTCTCTTCTAGCTCAAAATCAACAATCCTATCATTGTAAGTGGACATTATGTGACCACTTTTTAGGAATGAATTAGATAGAACTCCCGTTCAGATATGGAATGTCCTAGTGAAACATGAGACCCCTCCAGCATGGTGATGACATGACTATTAGAATGATCAATTATCATTTCCCCTTGAATATAAATCAGAGGCAACCTAGTACAGTGGAGAGAGAGCTGACTGCAAAACCAGGACGACTTGGATTCAAGTCCATATCTGGAATATATTATGTATCCCTGAGTAAATCATTTAATTATTAAGTGTCCCTACTCAACTCTGTAATGCTGTAGATATCAGAGAAGATATTAACATTCGTTGATAGAGTAAGTCTCTAACCAGCAGCTCCCAATACCAATTATATTTCTATCTTCAAATAAATCATACTATTCTAATATAATAGGCTGTTTGCAGTAATACTCAGTACTCTGCCCATCAGGACACATTACAAGAATTTATAGCTTATCAAAGATCACCCTAGGTAGTACTGCTAAGGATTTAAGTGCTTGATCACCTGCCATTTTACGCAAAGAGTGCTGACCAGGTCACAAGACCTGGGTTCTCAAATTCATTGATTTTGTCACTACAGGCCAATTACTTAATCTCTCTGAATCTCTATAAAGAGAGATTATAACACTTTGTATTACCTACCTCACAGAGTTGCTTTAAAAAAAGTTTCTAAACTATAAGGTGTATGAATAGCACATTATGTACACATATATATCTATGTGTACATAAACTTTTACGTGAATAGTGTTTTTATATTCATTTTAACAAGGTATGCATATTGTGTGAATAGCATTTTATATACATTATATATGTGTGTATATATATAGTCTGTGAATATCATTACATCTATTATATATAAATCTGTTATGTATATGTACATATTTGTATGTGTGTAGGAATGACAACTCTTATTCAATTTAGCACACTCTTCCCCTGTTAGGACACAAAATGTCCTCTGTCTATATTTCTCCTCCTGCAAAGTGCCCAGGTTAACACTGAGTTGCTAGTTCTTCAGTATACCACACCCTGCAGAATTCTTTACACTATGGAAGAGCCCTCCAAGCACACAGAAAATTTGACATTGGCACATTCCTCAGTGCCACCATCAACTCTGGCAGTTAATTATGGAATTTGCTTCTCTCCAGGGCCCAAGAATCATCTGTTCAGGAGTCTGGATGGCTACATTCAACCTAAGCAGCTACAACCCCAGCTCCTTTACCCTAGTGGGGATCCCGGGGCTTGAGAAGTTCCACAACTGGATCGCAATTCCTTTTTGTGTTATCTACCTCATGGCCATTACAAGTAACTGTGTCCTTTTGTACCTCATTGCCATGGAGCGTAGCCTCCATGAGCCCATGTTCCTTTTCCTTTCCATGCTGGCCCAAACTGACCTGATTCTGTCATCTACCACAGTGCCCAAACTGCTCAGTAACCTCTGGCTTGGTGACAAGAAAATCACCTTCTCAGGCTGCCTCACCCAGATGTTCTTCCTCCATTTCAGTTCTGCTATGGATTCTGCCATACTACTGGCCATGGCATATGACCGCTATGTGGCCATATGCTTCCCACTAAGATATACCACCATCTTGAGCAACAAGGTCATCGTTAAGATTATGGCTGCAATCACCATCAGGAGCTTCTGTGTCATCTTTCCAGTTGTTTTCTTGGTAAAACGACTGCCCTTCTGCCGGACACGCATCATCCCCCACACATACTGTGAACACATAGGTGTGGCCCGACTCTCCTGTGCTGACATTTCCACCAACATCTGGTATGGTTTCGCTATGCCTATTATGATTGTAGTCTCTGACATTGTCCTCATTGCTATCTCTTACACCATTATACTGAGTGCTGTCTTCCACCTTCCTTCTCATGGTGCCCGCCAGAAGGCTCTTGGAACCTGTGGGTCTCACATCTGCGTCATTCTCATGTTTTATACTCCAGCCTTCTTCTCCATTCTTGCCCATCGTTTTGGACACAACGTTCCACGTCATGTCCTCATCCTATTTGCCAACTTTTATGTTGTCATTCCTCCAACTCTCAATCCCATTGTCTATGGAGTGAAGACCAAGCAAATTCGTGATAAGATTCTACTCCTATTTTCTCTAAATGGGGCACAGTGACATCTGACTATTGCAAGGGGAACTGGGAAGAGCTGAGGGGAATCCTTAAAATTCATTTTTTGACATTTTCCTTAAAAAGAAGATAGTTAATTCCTATCTCCATGAAATTCAAGAGTCTAACCCCAACAGAAGGAAGGAGTAGAACAGAGATAGGAAAAAAAATGCCAAAGAAATAAGGAAAAATGATTTATTCTCAAGAAGGTCAAGACTACTTGTGAACAGGAAAGACTCTACTTGTGCTTGAGCACTGTGCATTGTGAACTTGTGGCTTGCTGAAATAAAAAAAGAAATGATTAGAATAGCTTGTCTCTTTTCTCTATCATTTAGAACTAAGTGTTTTCCAAAGAGGTGATTCAGGAATCAATCAGCAGCCAGAGCAGAAAAATGAAAGACAGCCCAGACTGTCCCATATCTGAAGCCAAATTTATTTGAATGAAATTTGAGGCTATAGTCAGTTGGTCTTTAGCTTAAGAGTAATAAGAGCCCAGGGAGGCGGAGCCAAGATGATGGAGTAAAAGCAGTGACATGCTTGAGCTCTCCCAAAGCCCTCCAAATACCTATTTAAAAAATGGCTCTAAACAAATTCTAAAGCAGCAGAACTCACAAAAAGACAGAGTGAAACAAATTTCCAGCCCACGATAACCTGGATGGTTGATCAGAAAGGTATATCCCACCGGGCGGGGAGAAGAGCGCAGTTCAGCGTGGGCATGCAGGCCGCAGTGAACCTGGAGCAGGCCTCAGAGGACTGAATCGTGGGGAGCTGGGTCAGTTTCCAGACTTCTCAACCCACTAACATCAAAGACAACTTAGAAGGTCAGTAGGAAAAGTCTGTGTCTACGATGAGAGACAGAAGCACAGTGGGGTTCCAGCCCCATTCCCTGAGCTCGGCCCTGGGGCGGCAGCTGCCTCCTGAGCTCCTGACCCACAGACTAAGGGGCAGTCTGGTGGCTGATGAGAGAGGGATTGCAGGGATCTCTTTGCTGGTGCAGGATTCTCTTACTCTGCCCGTGCCTGCATCTGGGTCACAGTTCTGGGTGGTGGTCCTGGGGTGAGAAGGAGGGCTGGCGTGGTGGAGCTTATAGTGGCTGTGGAAAGGAAATCCTCCTCACAGTTCCAAGATGGAAAAGAGTGCTCATAGATCACAGCACAGGCCAGGAAAGGAGTAAACAACTTGCCCTTGATCATAACACCTTGGAAGAACTGAAAATGTATAGGTCCCTAGAAGTATCTCTGAAAACAGCTGCACAAAACCCCTGAAGCTTGGGACAGTACATTCTCCACATTGG
Organism: Vombatus ursinus; assembly: GCF_900497805.2. Lineage (NCBI taxonomy): Eukaryota > Metazoa > Chordata > Mammalia > Diprotodontia > Vombatidae > Vombatus > Vombatus ursinus. The sequence goes on from NW_020954133.1 coordinate 510,334, forward strand.
AAACAGACCCCTACCTTAACAAAGAGTTGATAACTCAAGTAATTGGCAGGAATCATAAGCAAGCAGCACAAAAAGAATCAGACTACATTATCTTACTTTGGTGACAAAGAAGATCAAAACACACAACCAGAAGAAGACAAAGAAGCCAAAGCTCCTACATCCAAAGCCTCCAAAAAAATATGAATTGGTCCCAGGTCATGGAAGAGCTCAAAAAGGATTTTGAGAAGCAAGTAAGAGAAGTAGAGGAAAAACTGAAAGTGATACTAAAGGAGACCCCAAAAAATACTGAAGAAAATAACACTTTAAAAAATAGCCTAACCCAAATGGCAAAAAAGGTCCAAAAAGTCAATGAGGAGAAGAATACCCTAAAAAGCAAAATTGGCCAAATGAAAAAGGAAGTCCAAAAGCTTACTGAAGAAAATACTTCCCACATTGGTTATGTCGAAATGAATTCTTTCTCAATCTGTATATTCTGAGTCCATCATCTAGTAGGTGGGTTACCTGTTTCATTATGACTCTTCTGGAACTGTGGCTCACAGCTTCACCAATAGTGCATTAAAGTATCTGTTTTCCCACTTTCCCTCCATCATTTGTCATTCTATTTTTTGCCACCTTTGCCAATCTGAGGAGTGTGAGGTGGAATCTTAGAATTGTTTTAATTTGTATCTCTCTAATTATTAGTGATTTAAAGCATTTGTAATATGGCTATTGATAGTTTGAATTTCTTCCTCTGAAATTTGCCTATTAATATACTTTGACTATCAAATGGACAGTGGCTCTTATTCCTGTAAATCTGAATAAATTTACTACATTTCTTAGAAATGACACCTTTCTCTCATTTGAATGGTCAAATCCAAAAAAGTAATAATTGGTTCAATAGCAACTTGAAAGGGAATCCCTATGGATCTGTGCTCAACCCTGCCTTGCTTCAGCATGTTTTATTAGTAACTAGGGAAAAGTTCTGACATGTTCATTAAGTGTGACAATGCCATAAAACTGAGAACATTAAAGATTCAAATATCTGGACAGATTATTCCCTTGTGCTAAATTTAACATGATCATATTTAAGTAGAATAAATGTACATATTTATTCTTCGCTTCAAAAGAACCAACTTCACAAGTTCAAAGTGAGAGAAGCTTGGTTGGATAATTGTTTAAATAAGAAGTAGGTGTTTGTTTTTTGTTGTTTTTTTTTTGTGATTCAGTTTAAACAAAAAGGCCTGTTTTTTTGTTTTTTGACAAAACTTTACAGTTACAAAAGTCACATATAAATGGAGTCACCAAAGCAGTAGCCCACCAGTAGGGGCTCAAAGCACTCGACACAGGCCAGCCTAGAAAATGAACAGATTCATGAAGTTATAGCACAAATGACCAGTTGGGGGACATTCATTACTCCTCAAGACTCTGGTTAGGACCAGGCAGGAAGGTACACACATCAATACACTCATCCATACCCTTCTCCCGCTCTCTTATAAATGAAACAATTTGATTTCAATGCCACAGGACCAGCCCCTGATCCACCAGTTCAGGGCTAAGCTAAGCTTGCTTATTCCCACACACAGCATCTCAGGCTTAACTAAGAAATCATTTTTTTTTCCTTTTTTCCTTTCTTTTTTTTGGCCCCTGAGTTTCCCAGTTGGTATGAAGAAACAGGGCATGAGGCCTCATCAAGTGGGCCAGGAACAGCAGTTGAATCAATACCCTGATGGATGGTAGGGTGACAGAGATAGAAAGGGGGGGGGGAGATTGCCCCACCCCAAGGCCATGGCTGGGGGATGGGACGTCCCAGGGCTCTGAGACCCACATCTGCCTCTACAGTTCAGCGCTATCCCACAGCCCCTCAGCAGCAGAGAAGAGACCCAAGGTGAGCTAAAAGGACAGAGGCTCTTGTCCCTGGGGGAGGGGAAGGGTTGAGTTAGGAAAATGGCTTCTCAAATCCCTTCAAGTCCCAGAGAAGCCTGGGAAAGAGGAGCATGGGGTTGTGGGTTCCCCCTGGACTTCGCCACTACCACACTCCCAGTCTGGACAGGGCAGAGGCCTGGCCTGGCATCGTCTGTGGAAGAAGGGACGGCCTAGTTCCGCCCTGGTGGCCACAGCTCCCCCGCCCCTGCCCCTCCCCGTCCTCCGGGGTGGTCTGGTGGACGAGCCTGTCACAGTCCCTGAGGCCGCTCCCCTAAATAACACATGCATCAGCCTCCTCCTGAAAACTTCAAGTCTGACTTCTTCTTCCCGCTGAGGAGGCCATCGGTGACCGAGTGCTCAGCTATGAGGTCTTCCACCCTCATGATGTAGAGAAGCGTGAGTGGCACGCCCAGGAACTGGGGCAGCAGGACGCCCAGCAGAACGCTTAGCAGGACTACCAGCAGGAAGGCAGCCACGATGGTGTAGTCATCCGCGCAGCCGCGGATGTAGATGACGTCCAGGACGCGCAGGCGCTCTGCGTCGATGGTTTTGTAGCCACACATGGTGTTGATGACGTCAGACGTATTTCTGAAGCAGCCGGTAGAAGGTAGAGCACACGCCAAGGGGCGGGTGCGTTGCAGTCTTGGTGTTGGTTCATGGCCCAGTCCTTGTAGTTTTCCCACCCCACAGCACTTAAACCACTCCTGGACAAAGTCCATGATGTTCTTGAAGTCCAACTCATCGTAGTAGTTCTTGACTCCTCTTCGGTTGTTGTCCTTCAGAAACTCGATCCTCTGGTTCCTGAACTTCAAGGCCACCACGCCCCCGATGAGCTCGAGGATGAGGCAGATCCCCAGGATGGACATGAACCCTTGGAGGGGAGAGGAGTTATCCCGGAGGGAAGCCAAGACCCCCGCGAAGGAGACGGTGAACGTGGTGACCCCGAGGAGGATGAGGATGATGGGCTCGAGGAAGCCACTTTGGAGGGTTTTGTAGACCCCCACAGACCGGATTAAAGCACCTATAAACTCGCAATTACCTTTGTACCGGATTCCCGGCCACCTCCCTTCCTGAATCAATCATCTCAGCAGCCTTAGATTTACAGCAGGAAGGAACCTCTTTACGGCTCATCCAGTCCAACTCTGTCGTTTTATAGATGAGGAAACTTAGACCCAGAAGAATGAGGAGTGGACGATGAGCCAGAACTTGAGGCGCAGGTAGGAGAAGCAGCAGCACACCTGCCCCGGTCCCCGCGGGCCGTCGTCCTCCCGCCGCCTCCGGACCCCAACTCCACTGCCCGCCCGATTTTTGTTTTTGTTTGTTTGTTTGTTTTTTAAATAGGAGTTTTAATGGATTGTGTGATCAATACGAGCAGTTTGACTCATAGTATGTAACAGAAATGTGGAGTCCAAGAAAGTTATTGTTGTTTTGGACTACATTAAGGAAAACAATGTACAGGTGTCCTCAGACTCCCTGGGTAGTTTGAGGTTTACAATAATTTGGTTTCATCCTTGGTCCTGGGCCCTGGGGACCCAGAAGCCTTGCTGGCTCTGAGTGCCCTGCTCCCAAAGGGATTCCGTAGGAAAAGATAAATGGGCATGTCCTTCTATCTGGTTATGAGTCTATCTTTTTCTGCCTTACATTCATTTCTCCTAGTTATCTATCCATCTACACCTTTCAGTGTGCATCCAGCCTGTGTTCACTCTGTGTTACTTGGCTTCATTACTAGCTGCCTCCCTATCTGAGCTTAGTGTCACAAAGACAGGTGAATGTCATTCTCTGGGTTGAAAGGAGGGTGAAGAGGGGTTGAATTTGGAGAAGAGAACATGGCAAAGGGCAGAACATCCTAGGTCCACAAAGGAACATCATGATGCAGAATGAATAATTATTGGAATCACCAAGTATCTGCCTTGCCCAAATAGTTCTGTGTTTAAGAGGTTGTAATTCCCACCATAACAACTTCTCCAGGTTTTTTTTTTTTTAATATCTTATGTAATAGAATGAAGATGAACCAGCAAAGTTCTGGAAAGCCATTCCTAATCCCTGAGCTGAGTGTCTGGCTTGTATGTGTCCATAAATATGTGTATATCTGTAGGCCTGTGTATGTGTGTATGTGTCATATTGCTTATAAGCCATTAATAAACCCCATTAGAGGAGAGGCAGATGTGACTGTGTTTCTATTCCTTCAGCCCCAGAACCAGACTAATATAACATGCACATAAATATATGCATATGTGTGTATACATTCATACACATATACAGCCATGCCTTAAGGATCGACTTCCCAAGTCTAGTATTAAGGGTATATGATTGTATGAATTTAATTATCAGAGAAAAAATATGGAGGTCTTAGTAAATTGCAAGTTGAGTGTAACCAGTAAAGAACACAACTAATGCAGCTTTATGGAGTATGACAAGAGGTAAAAATGTCCAGAATGAGGGAGATGATAGTATCCCCATACCCTGACAAGGTGAGGCTCCCATGTGGAATATTGTGTTCTATTCAAGGTACCACATCATAGCAAAGATACTTTTTTAAAGGTATTTCTGGAAGTTCCCCTATCAAGAGGATCTGGGAACCAAGACAACAGAGGGATTCAAAGTCCAAAGACAATTAATTAACTAAATAATGGCTGTTTAGTTTTGAGAAGAGAAGAATTGGTATGTATGTGTATAGAGGGGGATGATAAATATTTTCAAGTATTTGAAAGGCTATTGTGTGGATTTATACTCAGTCTCCTTGGCCCTAGAGATCAGAAGTAGGAACAAGGGATGGAAAACTCAAATCAGCAAAATTACTTTTGATGAAAGGAAAAACAAACAAACAAAAAAACCAACAAGTATTTGTCCTGTAATAGGAAGGTCTACTTCAATAGAGATTCAAGCAGACTGAATGATGTCTTGTCAACGGTATTGTGAGCAGGATTATAATAACAATAGCTCACATTTATATAGAGTTTATTATGTGCCAGACATTGTGCTAAGCACTTTACAATTATTATCTCATTTGATCCTCAAACAATCCTGAGAAATAGGTACTATTATTATCCCCATTTTACAAATGAGGAAACCAAGGCAAAGAGAGTTTAAATTACTTGCTAGGGTCATATAGCTACTAAGTGTGTGAGGCAGGATTTGAACTCAGGTCTTCCAGATTCCAGGCTCACTTCTCAATTCACTATACTACCTAGGTGCCTCTAAATAGTACAACTTCTAAGGTTGGCACTGGACTATATTATAAGCTCTCAAAGATGGAAGAAGCTTTGTTGATTATCTTGTCCAACCTGTGCTTGAACAAGAATTCTGGTCAAGTCTCCTGGCCTACACTTTATGGAATTTTCCCTCTTTTTTTTTTTTTTAAATTGGGACATTATTTTCCTGTCTTTCCCTCTGTGACATCTCTTCCATTCTCCACAATATTTCAGGGGTCCAGTTATCACAACTGTCAGCTCTATCAGTATTCTAGGATTTATTTTATCTGGGTCTAATGCCTTGAACTCATTGAGGACAGCTAGGTACTCTTTTCCCCTCTCCTTTCTAATCTGGGTTTTAACTACATGTTAAATATTTCTTTTCTGTGTTTTCCAGTACATAAATCTTTTTTCCTGGTATAGAAAACAAGAAAAATAAGAGTTGATTAGTTCTGGTTTCTCCTTCCTGTCCATTATAACAGTGTGATTCAAACCAAGCAGTGTTTCTCTGCCACCTTTAATCTATCTCCTGCCTCCCACTAAGGGCTGTTTCTCTTGTCCTCAGCATTCATCAGCTGCCTTAGATTTGAGCTTTAGCTTTCAGGACACTATTTCTGCCTCACTGTGTCAGTAATTTCCCTTAACTGTCCTTGTTTCCCTCTTCTATGCATTGCTTTTAAAAATTTAGGTGAATTTATGCTAGCTCCCTGTACATCCATAGCAGTTGCATTAGACAACTTCTTTCATATTTCCCTTCATTAAAATAATTGGCATTTGAGCTTCCTATGCCCACGGGCTAATTTTCCCCCTATTGAATTTTAGGTCGTGTTATTACCAAGATTATAGTATTGACAGCTACACAAAGACTTAAATATCTTGTCCAACAGCCTCATTTTATAAATAAATATCCAGAGAATTGAATAGGTTTGCCCAAAGTCAGAGGGTAACAAAGTAGACATTCAAGCCCAGATTCTCTGAGTCCAACTATCCTCTACCCTCTTCAGAATTGCTTTATCTTCCTTTCTCCCTTTCACTCCCTTCTTTCCTCTAACTCTTTTAAAACTGCTCTCAAGGGGGCAGCTAGGTGGTGCAGTGGATAGAGCACCAGCCCTTAAGTCAGAAAGACCTGAGTTCAAATCCAGACTCAAACCAAACACTTGACACTTACTAGCTGTGTGACCCTGGGCAAATCACTTAACCCCAATTGCCTAAAAGAAAAAAAAAAATAAGCCTAAAACTGCTCTCAGAGCCCATGCAGCACAAACCCTGAGGGGATGAAATTGTCACTTGTTTCCAAGGTTCCTCATCATTTCTATTTCAGCACCCACTTCCACTGTATTTGTTAGAACAATCACAGAATAGCAGTTCTCCTTCTGAATAATGCCCTTTGAGATACTTTCTAACTCTAAGATTCCATGATGACAATGATTCTGTTATATATACATCATTGCCATCCAGCAATGCCCCATTTGGTTTACAGAAGGCCTTGAAGATGAAGCTAAGGAATGTAGATTTTATTCTTCAAGAAGGTATATAGGTGACCTAGGGTTCTTTAAGTATATTCCAGTGGAGTCCAAGTCCTGGAAATTCCTACCAAGTGGAAAAGTCTATGAGAATGATCCCCAAAATGGACATTGCTTTTTTGATAGTTTTGAGAACCAGTCTTCCCAAGAATTTATAACTCAACACCAGTGGGGGGCAGAACTCTGCATCAGTGGAAGGACTACTCATACCAGTAAAATTATGGATCTTCTGATGTATTAAAGAACATCGTGGATGGTAAAAGGATGGTAAAAATCAGTGGATGGTAAAAGTGGATAATGAATGAATGAATGGTAAAATATTTATTAAGCATTTACTAAAGCAGATGACACAATACATATAGAGACATGCATAAGTACATACATGCATGTATGAATAATCTTGTCTAAAAATGTACATATATGTGTTTCTAGGGCGTATATGTCTTTGTATATATGTTTAAGCTGACCTAGCAGTCAGTTGATAAACATTTATTAAGTGCCTACTTGACACCATGTTAAGCACTGGGGATACAAAGAAAGGCAAGAGACAGTCACTGCTCTGAAGGAATTGCCAGTATAATGGGGCAGGTGACATGCAAATTATATGTATGATCAATAGATATACAAGATAATTTGGAGATAGTCTTAGAGAGAAAGCAGTAGAAGTAAGGGGCATAGGGAAAAGGCTTCTTGTAGAAGGTGGGATTTAACTAAGACTTGAAGAAATACAGGAGGTACAAAAGAGAAGGAAGAGAATTTCCAAAACCTTGATTTCTTCAGAAATGAGTTTATGTCTTGAGGAAATTATGAAATTTAGAACAGATGGATGTCTGGGTGAGGGACAAAACTTGTCAGTCTCATTGGCTCCCTCCATACTCAGGCAGGACACAACATAAAATACACATGGGAACACAGAAATAAGGAAGTTACCAGTCATTTAGGACAAGATTCCTTTGTCATGTCTTGTGACCACGTAAAAACAATGCACAGTTGAACAAATACAATATCTGATTATGTGCTTAGCTATGCTCTATGTAGGCAGTCCAAGCCTTATGTCTCACTTAATGCTGACTAAAATCAAGAAAACCAGAAGCTAAAGTTAAGGAAGGAGAACATTGCGGGTATGGGAGATAGCCAGTGAAAAGTCTTGAGTTTAGAGAGGAAATGACATGGCATTCTATTTTTGATCAATTCTAATTAATAGGATATTTTTTCCCCATAAATTGAGATGAAATCTAGTTTTCTACAATTTTCATCCTATTGTTCACATTTATGTCCTACTAGGACCAAGTAGCTCAAGCCTTAACCTTCTCTCTTATCTCCTGTCTTTGCTAGATGACACTTGATGGAAATTATAGGGGAGAAATGAAACTCATGTTAAAGATTTCTTCCCAACTTGAGTTCCTCTCCATCTTTTCCATTAAAAAGAATGCCTGTGTTCTAATCTAGGCAATAACCCTCCCTGACGTTTGCCAAGAACTTGGTTTTCTTCTCTTTATGTCCCTTGGTCAGTCTTTAAAAAAAAAGTTTTATTAGTGCCTTGTCCTTACCCTATAGTCATTTCCTGATATGCTTAATATACCTCAAACACTCAGTGTAATAAAGGAAAAAAAACAGTTATTAAGCATAGTAATAATATGAACTATCCTTTACATAATAGCACTTTAAAGTTTTCAAAGTGTTTTACAACTATTATATCATTTTACCCTCAAAAAATAGATCATGGTTTAGAGCTGGAAATGAGCAAGCATTCATAGATTCCAACCCACTCATTTTACAGATAAGGACACTAAAGTCCAGAAAAGTTAAATGTCTTGACAGGGTTATACATCTTCTAAGTATCTGATTCATACCTGGGTCTCACTTAATACAGATTAAGATAAGTTAGCTAATAGGTGTCATGTCACTCTGTTCACTAATTTGAGCTTTCAGTAAAGTGATATCCAAGGCCTGCAACAGCGAAAGAACTTGGATTCAGATCCTGCCTTTGTCACTTATTATATGTATGACATTGAGCGAGACACTTAACCTTATTGGGCCTCCGTTTCCTCATCTGTAAAATGAGGGTTGGACTAGAAGGTTTCCAAGGCCTTTTTCAGCTCTAGGTCTGAGATCCTATGAACTTATCAAAAATATCAGCTGCTTTTGCAGCAGCTCCTTTATGAAAACTTCTAGTTCTCTCTTTTTTTTTTACAAGGACTGCTATCCACCCCAAAAATCAATCAACAAATAAAAGCTTTTGTTAAGCACCTACCATAAGCTAGGCACCATTCTAAGCACTGGGGATATGAACAAGTGCAAAACACAGTCTGATCTCAGTGTAAGATTTTTCTCTATCCCTCTCGTATTTCTTCTTTTGCTACATAGTTCCAGGATATCAACAAGTAAGACAGAGAGTAAGAAAATACATAGAGAAAGGGAAGGATGTTTGATGACAGCTATGAGAGAGGTGAGAGTAGAGGAAGAATGAGTGGATAATAAGAGAAATAAATAGTCTGAGCAGTGTCTTGGAAGGGGACCTCAAAGGGAAAAGTAGAAAGGTCAGGGGCAAAGATTAATCCTAAGTACTCTAGAATAGTGTTGAAGTCCTGAGAGAACAGAAAAAAAAAATGAATAATGGAGAAAAGGGGCTGGTGGTCTGAGATCTTCAGGCAGGGTCATCCTTCTCTTGGAGAAAAATGTACTATCTGTCCGTTTGTCTTTGGGCCTGATACAGTCTATCAAAGCCTAGGTGACATATGGATTAGAGATACCACACTGTGTTTAGCACTGAGGGGTGGGAAAAATGGAAGTATCCAGAGGGAGGAGGAGCCTGGGATCTTGTCCCTGGGGAGGAAAAGATGTAGGATTATATTGTATCTTAAAGCCAGCAACTTGACCTGATAAATCAGGATGCATACAGCCAAATGCTTAATGGACAGTGAGGAGAGACCTTGAAAGAAGAAACAGAATCTAGAAAAACTATGTGGGGGGCAGCTAGGTGGCGCAGTGAATAGAGTACCAGCCCTGAAGTCAGGAGGACCTGAGTTCAAATCCGCCCTCAGACACATAACACTTACTAGCTGTGGGACCCTGGGCAAGTCACTTAACCCAAATTGCCTCATTAAGAAAAAATAAAATGAAAAAAAAAAGAAGAAAAATACCTGAAGGAGAAGCATTTGGATCAGTTAAGGAAGACATTTATGTGGTTTGACAGAGAGGGTGGCATAGATGGTATGGTCTCTATGAAGAAGAGGACATATAGCATATGACATACGGTGAATGCAGGATCTTAGGATTTTGAGCTGGAAGGGACCTTATACAACATATCCTACAAATCCTTCACTTAATAGATGAGAAAATTGAGGGCCAGAGAGGTCAGTGACTTGGCCAGGGTCACACAGTTTGTACAAAGCAGAGGAAAGATTCCAATCTAGCTCTTGTGACGTAAGTAAAGAATAAGATGCCTGACTGAGATGAGACATAAGGGAAGGTTGAGGGGAAGTGAAGGGGAAAGGGACTGTAGCATTGAGAGAAGAAGGAAAGGAGAATCGTAAGAAACTAATGAGGAAGATCCCAGAATAATGGCTCAGTATGGGGCTAGGGAAGGGGCTGATGGTATAGGGGCTTGTGAGGTGATAAGTTTGGGAATGGAGGAATAGGTGAGGGGCAACAGGTAAACAGAGGAAAGGGGGATTGGTTCATTAGAGTATACAGGTCATTGGAATACATGTGGAAGATCGGTGGATTGCTGCTCAGAGGCTAGTAGATTAGAGAGAGGAGGATCATGGAGGCAGGAATGTTTGTTTATGAAAACAGCTATGGAGAAGCAAGAAAAGTGAGGGAATGAGAAGTGTTGGGATGTCTCTGTATTTGCCCAAACTTTGCTTACATACATATACTTTCTCCTGGAATGAGAAACATATTGACTGTCATGTCAATGGCACGGACATGAGTGTTTATGTCTGGGCAAGTTGGGAGGAGCCTAGGAAAGATCTATGGATGATTGTATACAAGCGTCTCTCTCTGGTTATTGTGCGTTCTCGCTTTCACATATATGTGGAAGTATATGTTTAAATATGTGCATCTACATATGTATGCAGATGTATTGTTATAATTAAGTGTATCTGGGTGTGTTTCTGTGTGTGTGTATGTTGTGTGTGTGTGTGAGAGAGAGAGAGAGAGAGAGAGAATGCACAGTTTATTCATTCAGTAAGTAGACAACTACTGAGTTGTTCAGTCATTTCACTTGTGTCTGACTCTTCATGACCCCATTTGGGGTTTTCTCTGCGTAGATACTGGAGTGGTTTGCCATTTATGAGTCCAGCACATTTTACACATGAGGGAATTTAGGCAAACAGGGTTAAATGACCTACCCAGGGTAACATAGCTAGTAAGTGTCTGAGGTCACATTTGAACTCAGGATGAGTCTTCCTGACGCCAGGCCCAGCACTCTATCAGATTCTGTGGAGGAAACAATTAGTGTTAGTCCCCGCTTTGACCTTAAGACATTTCTTCCTAGATGTAGAGACATGACACAATTAATGAACACTACAAGGTAAGGATTAAGTGTATTCAGAGCACACAGCTGAGAACACCAGCACATTAAGTAGGAGGAAGGATCAGCAAAGAAAGCTTCCTAGAGGAAGTAAGACATAATTCAGCCTTGGACAATGGGCAGGATTTGACTAGGCAGAGAAGTGTTGTTCCTGTGGGAATAAAAAGATAGAGATTATTTGTACAAGATAAATGATTGATTGTGGTAAGGGAGAGGAAAGAGTCAAAGATGACTCTAATTTCAAGCTGAGGTGACAGGGAAGATGTAGTGGTATCAGTAAGAGAGCAGGCAATGTGTCATCATGGATTGAGTACTAGAATAAGAGTAAGAAATAAGTCAATCTACCTGGAGTCAAATCGCTGTTCTGCTTTCAAATGTGAGCAAATTATTCCATCTTTCTGACTCTCAGTTTCCTTATCTGGAAAATGAGGAGGATAACAACTCGAGTAACAATATTACAGTTTTCTTTGGTGGGAAAAATGAAATAATGTATGTAAAGTAATTTGAAAACTTCAAAGTGTTATATAAATGTCATTGTGGTCAAGTGAATGATCTTTCAAGGCTGGTGTGTTTCTGGGTAATGGAGGTAAGAAGAATATAGAGAAAAAGAGATTATGTCTATTGTGGTATGTGAAGGTCTGTGGCTTTAAGTATAGGTGTAAAGTCCTGGTAGAATCTGGAGGAATGCGCATGGATAGGAATCTGGATAGGAATGGGAACCCAGTATCTGTGGGGGGAGGGAGGGTGGTGATATTTTGTTTTGGCAGTATAGATAAAGGAAACTCTTCTCTGAGATAGGAGGGAAGGGGGAAAAGTTGGAGCTAGAAACATTCAGAAACAGAGAAGAGGGATAATGAAAGCTTGCACTGAATGGATTTCTTGAATAAGGGAAACCAGGGATTTTAGTACTAAATAGAGGATGTCTGGATGAGCTATCATCCAATACTTTGAATGATTATTGAAAAATACTATAGGATCATAAGAAATTGAGAACCAGAACAGGAGGGAGGTTCTATTTGAAGTCAGACAGGAGGAGCTCACTGCAAAGCAGCTCGTCTCAGCTCTGTGACTTCAGCAATGCTCCATGGTCCGAAAACATCAATGGAATAGTTATATTTACCTAGTCAAAGACTCAGGGAGTCAGGGAGCATAGGCGCATTTTTTTTGTTAATTTATTTTGATTTGTCAATAATCACTTCCATATGCTTTTGAGTTTAAAATTTTTCTCCCCCTTCCTCCCTACCACCCTCCCCAAGATGGTGCACAATCTGACATAGGCTATACATTTGCATTCATATTAAACATATTTTCACATTAGTGATGTTATAAGTAAAAATTAAAACCAATAGAAGGAACCATCAGAAAGAAGAAACAAAACTTCAACAGAAGAGAAAAAAATAGCAATTCAACTTCCATAGTTCTTTCTTTGGGTGTGGATAGCATTTTCCATCACAAGGCCTCTGGAGATGTCTTAGATCCTTGTATTGCCAGGAAGGGTTAAGTTTATCAATATTAGTCATCACACAACGTGGCTGTTATTGTATACAATGTTCTCTTGGTTCTGCTCACTTCACTCAGGATCAGACCATACAAGTCTTTCCAGGTTTTTCTGAAGTCAGTCTGTTCATCATTTCTTATAGCACAATAGTATTCCATCACATTCATATACCACAAGTTGCTCAGCCATTACCCAGTGGATGGGCATCCTCTCAATTTCCAATTCTTTGCCACCACGGAAAGAGCTGCTATGAATATTTTTGTACATATGGGTCCTTTTCCCATTTGTATGATCTCTCTGGGATATAGCCCTAGAAGTGCTATTGCTGGGTCAAATGGTATGCACATTTTTATAGCCCTTTGGGCATAGTTCCAAATTGCTCTCCAGAATGGTTGGATCATTTCACAACTCCACCAGCAATGCATTAGGATTCCAATTTTCCCACATCTTCTCCAACATTTATCATTTTCCTGTTTTGTCATATTGGCCAATCTGATAGGTGTGATGTGGTACCTCAGAGTTGTTTCGATTTGCATTTCTCTAAGCAATAGTGATTTAGAACATTTTTTCATATGACTATAGATGGCTTTAATTTCTTCATCTGAGAACTGTCTGTTCATATCCTTTGACCATTTATCAATTGGGAAATGCTTGTATTCTTATAAATTTGACTTAATTCTCTATATATTTTAGAAATGAGGCCCTTATCAGAGAGACTAGTTGTAAAATTCTTTCCCAATTTTCTACTTTCCTTCTAATCTTAGTTGCACTGGCTTTGTTTGCAAAAACTTTTCAATTTGATGTAATCAAAATTATCCATTTTGCTTTTTGTAATGTTCTCTGTCTCCTGTTTGGTCATGAATTCTTCTGTTCTCCATAGATCTGACAGGTAAACGATTCCTTGCTCTCCCAGTTTGCTTATAGTATCAGCCTTTATATCTAAATCATGAACCCATTTTGACTTTATTGTGGTATGTGGTGTGAGATTTTAGTCTGTGCCTAGTTTCTGCCATACTCTTTTCCAGTTTTCCCAGCAGTTTTTTTCAAAGAGTGGGTTCTTATCCCAGAAGCTGAGGTCTTTGGGTTTATCGAATAATAGATTACTATAGTCATTGACTACTGCATCTTGCATATTTAACCTATTCCACTGATCCACCACTCCATTTCTTAGTCAGTACCAATCAGTTTTGATGATTGCTGCTTTATAATACAATTTAAGATCTGGAATGGCTAGGCCACCTTCCCCTGCATTTCTTTTCATTAGTTACGCATAGGCACATTTTTAAAAAATGAAGGTATAAAGGGGCAGCCTACAAGTGCCTGACTTGGAATCCAGGCTGGGTAGGGTTTCAAGTGTAGCCAAGAAAAATTGCATAAAATTTTAGTCAGTATTTCTTGTTCTCTATTGGATTCAGAACTTGAAAGCTCCTTTCATTTCCTCTGTCTTCATTCCTCTGTGAACCCCATCAACCATCAAGTCAATACAATTCAATACAACGTTAAATGTCAACTGTGTGTCAGGCACTAGACATGCAGAGATGAAAAAAAAAGTCAATCCTATTGTTTTGAAAAATGTGAATGGAAGGCGATGCCAAGATGGTGGAGTAAAGACAGGGACTCGCCTGAACTGGCTCCCAAACTCCACCAAATACCTTTAAATAATGACTCTCAACAAATCCTAGAGTGGCCGAAAGACTGGGCACAACAAGACTGGGCACAACAATTTTCCAGCCCAAGAGAACTTAAAGGAATGGTAGGAAAGGTCTGTTGCACTACAGTGATGAAGTCCCGAAAATGGATACTCTAGTGGTTGGCTGACATGGAGAGTTGATAAAAGTCTGTAGAATCAAGGAAAAGATGAAGTCTCAGATGACCATGTCATCTGGTTTTTCATTTTGTATCTTAAAATTATGAAAAATAGAATGATAGACTCTGGGAGGTAGAAGGACTATTAAGGGTCATCAAATTTATCCTTCTAACCTCTATATTTCTGTAAGGTGGCCATCAAGATTGTATTAAACACTTCTAATAATGGGAAATACTCACATTGTGTCTGTGTTTATGCATGTTATTGGAAATGCATGAGTGGTTGCATGTGAGAGGATGCTAGTATTATATAGGTGTATGTTTAATATATAGGTAATGCATATCAGTGCATTATTATATAAATGTGCATATGTTTCTGAATATACACATGTTATATCCCCCTGGTACCCACCCACCAGCAGAATGCAAGCCGTTGAGGGGATGTTTCATTTGTTTTATTGTATTGTTTGTACCGTACCTTGTACATAGTAAATGCTTAATTAAATGGTGGTGGTGCTTGTTCAGTGTGTCTGTGTTGGACTCTCCCAACCATATGCTTCATTCTCAAGTTAAACTCAATAATAAGAAGTTCTTCATTTGCCTCCAGACATGATGGGATCATTATCACTGGAGGTCTTCAAGTGAAGGCTGAAATGTTGTAGAAGACATTCTGTGCAGGTACAAGTTGACCTTAGTGGTCTCTGAAGACCTTTCCATCTAGGACGTTCTATGATTGTGTTCTATCCTGAATCTTTCTTTCTGCAGCCTCAGCTTATCCTCCTTCCCAAGGGCTGGGGGAGAGAGAAGTGTAAGGGGAGGAGAACAAGGCTAAAGATGTATTAATGAGAAGCTAGAGGCAGCATAGCTAAAGAACTGGCATTGAAGCCTGGGATAAAGTCCCCTTTCTGACACATACTCTGCGTGAACCTGGACAAGTCATTTAACTCTAAGTGCCTCCAGGCTTCTTTATGACTGTAAGTTGCAGAGAAAGGGTGTATATGTATTCATTTAGGAAGATCCTTATAGGGAATGCGGTACACTGGTGAAATCAAAAATCCAATCCCATTATCAATGAAAAATTAGTTTATTTCATTTTGTTTGGCCTGACCACTTCACAGATGCTCTGACATATCCAGACAGGCAAAGAACACCCTCTGGTTCTTGGCAACATAGAAGTAAGGAAGTAGAAAACTGGTCAGCTGTTGACCTTTGTTGCTACTACCCAAGCAATATGGGATTCTTCCAAGGGATATGACCACTTCTTAGCCCTCCTAAGAATGAGGTACCGAGAGGCCCAATCCTTCAGTTCAGGTCTTGATTCAATAGACAATACTTCCCTTTTTGTCCTTAGAAGGGCTCAGGGAATCACCACCACCAACTCCTCTTCCTCCTTCTTCTCTTCTTTCTCTCTCTCTCTCTCCCCTCCTTGCTCTCCCTCCCCTCATCAGTTTTCCTATCCCTATCTTTATCCCCATTCCTATCCCTCCCTTCCTTTCCAACTCCCTCAATCAGCAGTCCAGTTTAAGTAAAATGTGATGTGCATGAAAGGAAGTAATGTGAAATTAAGCTGGAAAAGTTACTGGGAGAGTGAAATTTGTTTCTGTATAGTGAAATTATGGCAGGTTAGAGCTGGTAAGATCCCTAGATTCTGGTGACTTTCATACAGCAAATTAATAGCAGAGCCAGGACTAAAATTAAATTCTCTTGATTCCTGGTCCATGAATGTTTCCATTGCACCCACAACTTGATACTCCATTAAAGTTTTTGAATAGACAAATAGGTATTTAGGAAAAAGGGAAATCAGTCACTGTCATTAATTTATACTCTTATATTATGAAGATTGCTACAGGTCACCATAACAGTCTGTTTATTCTGTAGTTTATTTTTTCCTACTCCATCTGACCTACTAATTATTGGGTCCTTGGGCATCTTTATACCAAAGCTTAAAGTCAAAATATTTTCAGAAACCAGGTGTCTTTAAAAAATGAGACTTTATCTTTAGTAAGATTTCCTTATAGGGAACTTCTGATTTAAGTATCATAATTACTGTCAGTCAGTTGTCTATCAATAACCTGTAGTTTCAAAGGTGTTCCAATGAACATTGATCACTGGTTTTATATTCACAATCTCTTGAAAAACAGATCCAGTGACACTCCTGCCCTTCTATCTGTGTACTCAGCAAAGCTGATCATAACTCTGTTGCTGTGCCCCACCCCCTCATAAAATGTGCAGAGACTAATAATGTTTGCAAATCCTATCATTGTGTGCAAAGCACCTAAAGACTGGTCTTTGGTTTATAGCCAAAGATGATATTAGTACGTGTTGTAGCTGTCTATAGTTAAAACCAGAATTTGGCACTGTTTGAAGATTTCATAGCTTTTACTTTGGTAAAATTTTACTAACCTATGACTAATTTCTTAGTTTTCTTTCCTCATGCAGGGAAACATCTATAAAATAATAAGATCTCAAAGCTGTAAAAGTCACAATGCTTCCTCTGAATAGTACTGATACCCGCCTTGCTGGTTGCTTTCTCACTGGAATCCCAGGTCTGGAGCACCTGCACATCTGGCTTTCTATTCCCTTCTGCTTCACGTATATGACTGCTTTGGCAGGGAATGGCATCCTGATCAGTGTAATCGTCTACCACAGAAGCCTTCATGAACCCATGTACCTGTTCCTGTCCATGCTGGCCAGTGCTGGTATCTTGCTGTCTACTTCCACCATGCCCAAGGCTCTGACCATCTTCTGGTTGGGGACCCAAGCCATCTCCTTTGATGCATGTCTCACCCAAATGTTCTGTATCCACTTTCTGTTTGTGGCTGACTCAGCCATCTTGCTGGCCATGCCATTTGACCACTATGTGGCCATCTGCTCACCCTTACATTATAACACTATCCTTACTCCCACCATCATCAGAAAGATAGCTGGGGCCACACTTACACGCAGCTTCTGCATTATATTCCCATCTGTCTTCCTCCTCAAAAGCTTACCTTATTGCCGGACCAATATAATTTCACATACATTCTGTGAGCACATGGGCATTACCCGGCTGTCCTGTGCTGATATCTCTGTCGATGTCTGGTATGGTTTGGCAGCTGCCTTGCTCTCTACAGGTCTCGGTATCATTCTTATCACCGTCTCCTATATACTCATCCTACACACTGTCTTCCATCTTCCAGCACATGAAGCTCAGCGCAACGCACTGGGAACATGTGACTCTCACGTTTGTGTTATACTGCTCTTTTACATCCCTGCTCTATTTTCTGTCTCTGCCTACCGCTTTGGGAGGAAAAGTATTCCCCCTTATGTCCATATCCTCCCAGCCAACCTCTATGCTGTTATCCCACCCCTGCTCAACCCTGTCATTTATAGTGTGAGAACCAAACAGATTTGGGAGGGGGCAGTCCAGATGTTTTTACAGCTGGGGAAGTGATCAAGATGGAAGCCAACAAACCTAGAGTTATCTTGACCAGAGGTATCAAACTTGTAACCAGAGGTATCAAACTAAGCTGCTCACAAATAAGGCCAGGACCAGATTAAAATGTAATTATGAAACATTTAAGAAAATAAATAACAATACAACATAAATTATGTTAATTTGTGGGTTTTTTTCAATATGCAGTTTCACTCAGAGAATTAAAGTGATATTTATTTTTAAAAATATTACCTTTGTAAAAGAGCTTCCTAATTTAACCAAGGGCACAGTAGGAAACTTGCTTTTCATTCGTTGTTAAACCAATAGAGATTTGACATCACAAGTGGAAGATTGAATATAGTTTTAACAGGGAGCAAACAGCTTCAGAGAACATCAATGCCAAGAGAATTCTCAAAACTTTTAATAGCAGCTCCCACCACAGTCTCCAACTAAATAACTTTTTGGCCTCCACCCAAGGTCTTTGGATTAACAGTGATTTCTGCATCAATGGATTCTTCTCCTGCAGTCTCTTGACTGCTGCTAGTGAGATCCACATGTTGTTTGTGTTAAATATTTTGAAGTTTGATATAGACTTGACTTCATCCACTTGGGCTTTTGGCACTTGAACAATTTCAACCAATCTCAGTTTGTCTTCATATTGTTTGATGGTACCACCCTTTACATCTTTTCTTGTCTTGTTTATGCCTTCCATGACAAATTTGCAACATTTTCCACTGGGTAGATTCATAAGATGGTTAAAAATATCGAGATCCACCATGGAACTCAAATTATCCATGTCAAACATGAAAATGTACTCCTTTCCCTCTCCTATAAGACTATCAAGCAAACCAGAATTGTAGAAACTAGTGTAAATATCACCATGACCTGGAGGACATCAAGCTTCTGTATTTTCCCCTGAATGAGACACATCTTTTGCTACCTGCTTTGATTAAAAGTGTAGATTTTCACATGGCAATAACTATACTTCTGGAGTATTTTTGGTATCTTAATCATTATTAAAAGGGTTCATAAAAATAAGAGGAACATCTGTATTGTATATTTTCTTCAAGTACTCAATTTTATGAACTGTAAGATCCAAAATGGAGTTTTCATTCTGCATACCAATCAGGCTTTTGTGGCCTTTATAGCGCCTGCTAGTTCCCAGACCACCATTCAGTTTTACCAGTACCTACTTATCCAGGACAGAAGGTATATCATCAAGTAAGGCTCTGACTTTTATCTTCTCATAAGGCTAAATTGAATCCTTTGGAAACTTCTGGATTTTCCCCCAATACACAGAAGGTCCCTTTTATGTTAGAATCTATGGAATAGCTTCTGAAATCAGTCAAGGTCTTTTTTAATATGCTAAGATTCATTTTGTGGTACAATTGAAAATATTTTCTCTAGTTGTTTCTTCACTGGTAATTCCATCTTTTGTCAGATGACCTCTTGTAACTGGGAAATCCCACCTTCAGACATTGCTTTGGTAAGATCGTCTGGACCTACCTCTCCTCCACATTTCCCAATATCTGCCAAGAGGAAATCCATTCTGCCAACCCTGGGGACTCCCACTGGAAAGTAATTTGTGGTTTTCTAAGTAAATATGTGGGTTCAGGGATCCTTTTCCATTTGAGTTTGACACCACTGATCTTGACTCCTAATCCAGCCAAATTGTCTTCTCTATCCTAGTCCTCTCCTTGTGCCCAAATTCAAGACTCCTTCATCCCTACTCTTTTCTCAACCCTGTTCCAGTATCTATACCTATGAATATCTCCTTCACAAAGTGAGACATCCCATACCTATTCCCAACTCCAACCTTATCCTAATCTCCAGTTTTATCTCCACTCAGCTCAATCCTATCTTAGTATGGCCATACTAAGGCCATACTAAGCCACATCCATATCCTTATCCCTATTCCAATCATATCACTTTCCTAACTTTGTCCTTATCTTTATCCCTTTTCCCACCTCCGGTCCTCTCCCAAGCCTCTACCAGTATTCATCATTTCTATCCAAAACCCATCACCTTAACAATCCCTATTCTTATCCACACCGTCATCTCCAACTCTAACCCATTCCTAAACCAATACTGATCCCTATTCCTGTCTACATTCCCATACTAAAATTTATCCCTAAACACATCTACATCCCCATCTTTACCTAATCACTTCACCATACCTATTTTTCTATCTCTACCAATAGATATCCATTTCATCACCTCTCTCCTCCCACTGTCTGCTCTCCAGATGTATCAATAACATCTTCCATTCTACCAGCTTACCAAACCTCCTCCCTAGTCTTCAAGTGGTTCCCGAATGCTGTCACCTTCAGGACAGCTTCTTGGACTTATTGAAAGGAATATAACAGCTTCTTCAACCTAGCCCTTTTAAGCCTACCCATCCATACAAAAAGCCTCTGATACAGTGCCTTTACACTTTACCTTTAAAGTTCTACTATGTGAGATGCAAGCATTCAGTGTTATCTATGAGTACATCACTTATTCAGTACCTGGAATTCAATTACCTGTATGTCAGTTTGTGTAGACATCTGTAGTCCCTTTTCCAAGGGAAACTTTTATTCTTGCCTGGAGGAAAACCAGAAGGTTTAGAACAATAACTAAGTGAGTAATTTTGGGTAAAAAAACTTTCCTGTGAGTATATCTCCTCTCTCATCAGTCCCTGTCTTGGGAGATTGTAAATCAAAGCAATCTGATATGTGTTTAGTAAATATTGTTGTAGTTTAAAAAAAAAAAGCAGCCCAGGATAGAAGGGGACAAAACACGTATCTGAATCTTGGAATCTTATAATCAATAGTAACTAGACATGGCCCAGGTAAATTCCTAAAGGTTAAAGAAGGCACATGAAGATCAGACAATAATTTATTGGAATATGGAGTGTGTGAAGGGAGACAGTATGAAATAAGCCTGAAAGCACAGATTCTGGAGGGTCATGAATGCCAAATGTATTATATAATGTAGAAGAGGAGAAGCCACGAATGCTTTTGACCTGAGATGATACTCCTAATCTAAGGAGTCACAGATTCTTAGTCTGAGACCACTCTCATGGTCCAGTCCACTGAAGGCAGAGTCCCGCAGGAACCCAGAAATCCTTGGCCTCTACAGCCTCTAGAATCATTCTCTGCACAGAAGACAATATCTGTTCCCAGGCAGGCAAAGGGTTAAACTGGCTGATTTTCCTCATATCCTGGAGGATGGCACAGAAGTGAGTACTCAGGGATTTGCAGGCTTGGAGCTTTCCCTCCTGGGATTCCAAGGAGAAGAATAAAAAGTTCTATCTTATTTCTTACCAGGGCATTCATTCGATCTTCAGTTTAATACCCTGGCAAAGACAGATTTTTCCTTCCTACAAGTAGGAAAATTGGAGCCTGAGCTTGTTGAGCTAAACCACGGTGGTGAGCATAGTGATGGTGGCGGCTGGGGGACTGGGGTGGGGTGGAGTTGGGGGAGTTGTTCTATGTGTCCAGAAATATCATTAAACTACCTTGCTTCAGACTTCAATAGGATATAACCCCATCTGAAGGCAAGGAAATGCACAAGATCACCCTGGATAAATAGGGGCTTCTTCTAGTTGTGAAAGGAGCAGAGAGCGGATGTGCAGAATGTGATGTGTATGGACGTGTATACACACATATATACACTTATATACATAAACACACATATAGATATATGTGTGTGTTGGTGTATGTTTCTGTGTGTATATAAGAGGGACTCAGTCCCGAGGGAAGTACTGGAATGGGGCCTGGGGCTAGGCACTGGCATCAGAAGCCTTTGTTTGATGGTTTCTTACCTATGCACCTTTGTGGCTTTTAATAAGTCCCTTCATTTTTCTTACTGCATAACTCAAAAGTAAGTGAAATATGTGAGCGCCCAGAGAGAAATAAAGTGAGGCTTAAATTTTGAATGGGGTGTCTGCTACTCAGAATTTAAAAATTCAGTGTTTTCTCCCATTTTTCTTCCTAGACCAATCATACTTTCTTGGATGTACTGGCTATAAATGATTTCAAAGTCTCTAAAACTTATCTCAGTAAGTTGGTTGGAAGTCATTAATGTCATCTACAACATTTGGAGTTTTCACTGCATTCTCTCCTAAACATTTAGAAAATAAAATTAAATAAAATTAGGTTCAGTACTTGATGTAAGGGATTGTTAACTTTCTATCCAGAGAAGCATTCGTTTATGTAATTGGTTCTAATATTTGTCATAATACTCAAACATACTTTCAAGGGCAATGTGAATGCATACTTATCCATTTAAATAAGTCTCAATAGTTTTTCAAACTAGATAGGGAAAATCAGAGCAGAAATGAGTTGGAGCCAGCTCTAACCCCCTTTCAATTGTCAAGTCTTAAATTTTCAGTGTGACCATTGACACTTTGGAAGTTGGTACAAAGCAGAGCTTAATTTATTGGTTCATTGATTACTCTTCTGAAAATGTTTATAATGCAGATTAAACTTAAAAGTGGGAGTGTGTGCACATTTTTTTCCCAGAGAGTCCAGCTAATCAACGTTTGCCAGCACCCACTTGTATTGCTCCATGTAATATCGCTTGAGCTCAGCAGTAGTAATCAACAGAAGGCTAAGGGAATGGAGGCTACTAATGTCTATAATCATAATCATAATAATTGGCACTTATATAACACTTTAAGGTTACAATGTATTTTATACCCATTATCTCTTTTAAGCCTCACATCACACCAGAATTAGAGACAGGTTCCTGAAGAAGATACCATTTAGCTTGGACTTTAAAGGATGAGTTTCAATTTAATAGATAAAGAGACAGGAATAGAAAACATTCCACTCAGAGTTAAAATCAGAAGCAAAGTTACAGAGCTATAAGAATGGCATAGTTAAGCAGTGGGATCTGGAGTCAGAATACCTGGGTTCAAATCCTGTCTCCAATGCTTATTACTTAAGCAACTTTGGCCAAATCAATTAATTCCTGGGGCCTCAGTTTCCCCATCTGTAAAGTGAGGAGAGTTGGACTCAATGGCCTCTGAGGACCCGACGAGCTCTAGATTTATGACCCTTTGAGTGTGTGGGGGAAGGAGAGTAAGCAGCCCACCTCAGCTAGTGTATATGATATGTAGAGCAGGGGCCCTCATACTGCTGTTGGGGAGTGTGGGATGAGCTCAACAGATAGCTCCGGGTTGTTGAGGGTTGGCACGTTCATATGGTGAAGTCAGTTTGAAGATTCAAGAAAGATAATGTCTCAATAAATATATCCAATCAACTTTGATTTTTTTTTTCTTCCTCTCTGGGCATTCAAGGAGAGACTCCATTGTGAGAGGAAGAAACTTTACTCAATCCAGTTAGACAGAAGTTAACTGTAATCTTCAATTAACTATATTCTTTCTATAACATTTTTAGGCTGTTTTTTATCGTGGCTTTCAGGTAGTCCAATAATTGTTAAATTATCTCTCCTGGATCTATTTTCCAGATCACTTGTTTGAATGACTTTCTTTTAAGAAACAAATCGCCTCAAACCAACTCATGTAGATTATTTGTGTAACCTAGAGGAGCCATTTGGTTTCCCTGGCCCTCAGTTTCCTAATCAGAAAAATGAGAAAATTGGAACGTATGAGACCCAGAACAATCCAAAGTGTGTAACTGAGAAATATTTAGCGAAATAAATAAAAATATTATAACGCATTGATAATGTTGTGGTTTCCTAACTCAGTATGTGGCTAGCAGGTATCTTTTCCTATGGTCCAAAACTTCCCCCATTTTTATTTATGACTAAAATCACTGGCAAATTTTATATGCAACAGGGTCAAGATTTGAAGTAGGCTTCAAAAAAATTAACTTTATAAGTCCAGAATGGGTGGTAGCAGCTGAACTCGTTCGTGCACAGATAACAAGTGATGTAAAATTTAACAAACACACATGAATTTGGCTTTTTAATGGGCATAAGCTCAAGATGATTCAATTATGTGACTTTTAATTAAAAAGCTTTAAGTTTTCTTAGGCTACACTCATAGATACAAGACTATCTGGAACAAGAGAAGGGATCGCCTCACTATACTGTGACCTAATTTTTTGCTTCAGTTCAGGTTGTCATATTTTCAGTGTGAACATTGATACTTCAGAAGTTGGTATAAAGCAGAGCTTAATTTGTTGGTCCATTGATTACACTTATGAAAATATTTGTAATGCAGATTAAACTGAAAAGGGGTAGTGTGTGCACATTTTTTCCCCAGAGAGTCCATTTATTCAACATTTGCCAGCACACACTTTTATTGGTCTATGTAATATCACTTGAGCTGAGCAGTAGTATAAAATGGAAACCTGGATGATGTGGAAAATAGAGACCAGGCTAGAAGAAAACTGCTTCAAGGAAGGAAAGCTATATAGTCCAGATGAAATAAAATTTAGAGGTGATTTGATCACTGTCTTCAAAGCTCCAGAAAGCTGGCCAGTAGAGTAGAGATGCATGCAGTTTATTCAACTGCATGGCCCCACAGATAGGAACTTGCACCAATGGGAAGAAAGTTACAAGGAGGCATATTTTGGTTCTACATAAGAGAAACTAACAGAGTTATTCAGATGTAAAATGGGCTGCCATTTAGAAGTAATGAAGAGCCTCTGACAGTATACAAGAAGGAAGGCCAGGCTTGGCAGCAGAGGGCTCTGCCACAACCTGTGTGACCTTGAACAAGTCAGCCTCTCTGGGAAGCAGTTTTCTCATTTGTAAACTGAGGAGGTTGGATTACATGACTTCCAAGGTCCTTTCTAGCTCAAATTCAACAATCCTATCTTTATAAGTGGACATTATGTGACCACTTTTTAG
>NW_020954134.1:0-7676 GCF_900497805.2 Vombatus ursinus
TTATGCAAACCATACTATTTAGTTTTAAAAATTGCATTTTATGCAAATTAAAACAACTTTGATATACCACTTCACACCTATCAGATTTGCTAACATGACGGAAAAGGAAAATGACAAATTCTGGAGGGGATGTGGAAAAATAGGGGGACACTGAAGTACCATTGGTGGAATGATAAGCTGATCCAACTATTCTTGAAAATAATTTGGAATTATGCCCAAAGGGCTATGAAACTGTGCATACACACATTTTGGCCCAACAATACTACCACAAGGTCTGTATCCCAAAGAGATCAAAGAAAAGGGAAATAAACTTATATGTACAAATGTATTTCTAGCAGCTCTTTTTGTGGTGGCGAAGAATTAGACATTGAGGGAATGCCCATCCATTAGGGAATGACTGAACAAGTTGTTCAATGGTTGAACAAGAACAATCATATATGATGGAATATTATTATGCTAGGAGAAATGATGAGCAGGAAGACTTATATGAACTGATGCAAAGTGGAGTGAGCAGAACCAGGAGAACATTGTACATAGTAACAGCAATATTGTACAATGAACCACCGTGAATGACAGTTATTCTTAGCAATAAAATGATCCAAGACAATTCTAAAGGACTTGTGATGAAAAATGGCTATCCACCTCCAGAGAGAGAACTGATAAACTCTGAGTGGAGATTGAAGCAGATTTTTTCACTTTATTTTTCTTGTTTTATTTTTGTGTCTGTGTGTTTTTGTTTGTGTTTTTTTTTGAAACATAGCTAACCATACTTCACTTGTATAATCAATATCATATTGCTTGCCTTCTCAAGGGGTGGGGGAGGGGCAAGAGGGATAGAATTAGGAACTCAATTTTTTTAAATGAATATTTAAAAAAGTTAAGTGTAATTGGGAAATAATGAAATAAATACAAAGATACTTAAAAAGAAAAATTACATTTCATATTCAAGGCATTTTCAATTATTCAGTTCAGGTTAGGAATTACTGAGTCCTTCAGAAATCTGGGATGGGATATTATGAATAAATGTAGCAAATGGGGGAAAGGTCCTAGAAAAAGGAGCAAGTGGGAGTGATTTAGAACTTAAAGATTGTCTTGTATAGTTTGTTAGTGATTGACATCTCCTCTCTCTAAAAAGACTAAAAAGTCCTTGAGCACCAATGCAGCCTTCTATTTCACTGAGAGCACTTGGTACAAATCCACCATTGAATAAAAGGTCAAAGGGGAAATTCCTCTGTCTGCACTTCAGTGTCTGCTTGTGTCCTTCTCCACCTTCACATGCCCATGTGGTCCACCCAAACACCAGGCCCTCCTGTCACCTTCAGGATGCTCAAGGTAGCCTACTGGGGTGTCCATATCTGCCTTTCTCCAGAGAGCATTCCACTTTCTTGATCTACTCCCCATTGGTAAAACTTAATCTCATTCATCAAAATGTTGGGAAGCGGTTGATAAATTCATTCACCCTAGAATGTTTTCACCGCACTCTGAGTGGACTTGTAGGAAGAGGGTGTTACAGACTTTTGAGGGTATTATTTGTCCTCCTCACTCTTACTATGTCACCTCAGTAAAATACCTATTGCTAAAATTCAGTCAAGTCTGGCTGGCAAATTGACATCAATTGATAATGAGGGCATGGCCTCAACTAAGCCATCCTGGGTTATTCCTAGAACCTAGAACCTAGAACCTAGACTAGACTATCTAGGAATATTCCTAGAACCTTGAGGAGAGAAAGAGGTGGGCTATAATTGTACCAAATTTACAGTCAGAGGACCTGCATTAAAATCTTGACCTTGCTACTTACTACCAGTTTGGTAGTCACCTAACTTCACTTGGCCTCAGTTTCTTCATATGTAAAATGAGAGTTACACAGAACAACCTCTTAAAGATGTCTGTTCCATGTCTGAATCTCTAGTCCTTTAACCCATCAAGATATTTTTGGATCCTAACTCTCAGTGTTAACTATCCTTCCCACCTTCTTCTCATGTAGAAAGGTGATATGCACCACCAAATGTGCTAAAAAGGACAGTGCCAGGTGAGATCACATGATCTGCAAGAAAGCTGGCTGTTGTTTCCACTATAAAAACAAACAAACTAAGATTATTCCATGAAACATAGAATTCTGGGCCTCCCTATAGATCATGAAATAACAAGAAACTCCCAGAAGTTTCCAAAAGAAGTAAGATGTCTACAATCAGAAACACACACACACACACACACACACACACACACACACAAACACCAGAAAAAGAGGCATTGACGAGACCTGATGGGATGTCTCCCCAAAGAAGAGAGGTAGTGAGAGGGCCAAACAAAGTGGGACCACAAAATCCCTGAAGAGGAAGGTCATTTGGCAGAAGAGAGGTACAGGGCTGCCGAGGCCAAAGAAATCAGAAATGGAATTCACTCACAGGGACTGCCAGACCTTGAAGACTTGAGGCACAAGAACAGTAATTGGGTGAGCCTGGCTCTCTGGTCTTCAAGTAGCTGGCCAACACTAGGCATGGCCCTTGGTAAGCAACCATCAGGAAGAGTGAGGTCACCCTGAAGGAGCAGTGAACCAAGACTCCCATCCCTGCTTTCAGACTGCTGAGGAGGTATACACAGCAGAAAGGTGACTCCAGAGCTAATCTAAGCAGGGTTACTGGTCTGGCTTTGGAAGGAGAGCAAGGAGCCAGACTCCACAGGTCAGACTCTAACCCCCAAGCCTAGCCTGTGATAGAGAGCACCAGACCTATTGCATCAGATAACAGCCCAACCCACCCCCACATGTGGTGCCATGACAACTCCCTGTTTCTGAAGGCAGTCCTCCAGGTTGGGTCCCCAGGGATGGGGTCCTCAGCCATGAACCACTAGCCCTGAGGGGTGGAAGAAATCTTTTCTGGGGTCATGAACTAGAGTTTAGGCAAGTTAAAGAGGATCTTCCAGATGGTCCAAACAGGGGGCGGGAGGGCCTGCCACTGGGCTGCAAGGAAGGCAGCCAGCCTGCCCCCCTGGGCAACACCCAAACTCTGAAGGGAATTGCACCCAACTCCTGTGGGGATGGGTGTACAGTGTCCTTGCCAGGCTCAGAGGGCTGCATGCGCCTCAGGCACCAGCCACAGTGGAAATCAGGAAAGGAGCTCGGTTGGCCAGTCTGGGACACCAGACATCAAGCACCAGGTTCATCACCAGCCCAATCTAGGAGAAGGGCTGCAAATGAGTCTCTGTCCCTGGTCCTTGTCTGAGGCACCTGAGTGGTGCCCCTCACAGGAGCTCTGACCCCCAGGAAACCTCACCCCTTGTGAGACTGGGATGACTGGAGGGAACCTCTGCTCACCAATCCCTCCTGCAGGTTGAGGGTGGAGCAAAGACCCAGACCCTGAGTCTGTTCCCAAGGGTAGTGGTCACACAGGGGTAAGTGGTGTGGGGAGGAACCTAGGGGCTCAGCCCCCAAGTGTCTACCCCTTGAGCTGCCAAGACGCAGAGGGAAGCTTCACCCCACTGTCCCCAATTGAGGCTACATTTAGGGAGCCAGAAGCCTTGCCCCAGAGTGTGAGAAAATGGGATGGGAAGGGTAGAAAACCCCCTCCCAACCCTTTGCTGGATTCAGGATTAAAAAATCAAGAGTACCAACACCTGGGACAAGTTTAGAGACCAGTGTGCCCACGGAGACAGTGGCTGCCCTCTCCTCCTAGGCTTCAGCGAGTGCGGGGGGCTTGGGAGAAGGATCCTTAGGACACAGAGCTCCTCCAGGAACAGTCCACCCACCCCCTCACTCAGTTCCTGAAAGCCAATCTTGACTCTAGCCCTAATTCTCAGAATTCTGTTTTTAGGAGACTTCTCACTGGAGGTTTTAAGAAGGTACAAACAAGACTTACTTGTGCAGGCCACTTGGGCATCTTGACTGTGAGAACAGTTATGCTCTTTCCAGCCATTGTGTCTGCAGTCCCAAAGGGCAGATTCACTGCCGTGACAGGAAACACCAGCCAACCAAAAGGGTCCAGGTTCAACAGTCCAATTCCTCCACCCGGGGATGATGAAAGTAGATGGACACCCCAGCTGCTTGCAGACCACAGAAATCTCATTTCTGCCCCAGCCATCATTGCACACCAGGCCCCACTGACCCTGGAATTTCACCTCCACTCTCCCAGCACATTTGCTGCTTCCATTGGCCAGCCTCAGCTCCAAGTTAGAGTCCCCTGCAATAGACACGGGCTTGGGTCACAGGAGAATTCACAGGAAATTCAGCATAAATTCGACAACACTTTGAGATCTCTTTGGCCATCTTTTTCCCCTTCCATTTCCAGCATTCCTCCAGCTCTATCCCTGGTGAGCTCTGGGGAGAGCATATCCCACTTCCAGAAAGAAGTCACCAGAATTCTACTTAGCATTGTGGACTTTGAATCAAGACAAGGAAAGGTGCTGAGTACAGCCTTCAAATGGGGCTTCCACACAATGACTTCTTTGACTCCTGCCTTCTTCTGCTACTCTCAACCATATCAAGGATACAACATCCTCCCCTGGATCTTTTATTTCTGAAACCTCAAGCCCTCAAACTTTTCACACAAAGACCTACTCAGTTCCCGAAAGCCTGATGATCTTGGGTACTTAGGGAAGTGCTGAATGGACAAGCAGTGTGGTATATTGGATAGAATATTGTATTGGAATCAGGAGGAACTGGGTTCAAATCCTTCTTTGGACTAGCTACATGGCCAAGGGCAAGCCACCTAATCTTTTTTGAACCTTAGTTTCCTCGTCTGTAAAATAAAACTAGTAATAACTGTAGTACCCATCTCACAAGATTGCTGTGAGTCTCAAATGAGGCCAGCTATGTAAAGCCTTCCCCTCTTAAAGAAGACTAGCAGCTCTAGGAGAACCAAACCATGGTACATGTCCTAGCTTGTTTCAACCATGTTTTGGGATGGAATTTTTCAGAAAGTCCTCTTCCATAAATAGCAAGGAAAAGGATTCCTTCTAATTTCTACTCTCTCTTATTCACTTCTATCAAGTTGTCCTCCTAGCCCAATTCTTATCCTCAATACACTTTAAAAATATTGAGCTCATGGGAGGTCCCTCTGGGAAAGCGGAGGTGGGGGGTATAAGGGAAATAGAGATGACATAAAAATAAAATTTAGCAATGAAAATAATAATAAAAGCATCAACCTCTTTCATATCAGATATAAAATGGGAACGTTGGTGAAAGACGGAGGGAGGGGTTTGGAAGGGATATTATAGGAAAACAGGCACATTAATGCATTCCTGCTGGAGTTTAGAATTGGTGCAACCATTTTGAAAAATAATTGGATGTTATATAATAAAAATCACAAAACTTTTTGTACTTTGACCCAGAGTTGACTTGAGGGCACTTTTGAATGAGAAAAAAGACCTGCATATGGAAAAAATTCGAAGACACATTGTGATCACAGAAATTTGGCAACATAGCAAGTGACCTCTGGCTGAGAAAGGACTGTGTAAATCATAGGATATGAATGGAAAGGTAAGACATTCTGTAGTGAACCCCAGGAAGGAATCCAAGAAATTTCCATGAAGTAAGGCAGAGTGCAAAGAGAAACTAGATGACTTGTCACAAAATCAGGGAAGGCCACGAGGGCTAGACAGGAAGAAGGTCGCTGCTGGGTCTAAGTGAAGTGAAAGCACCAGCACACCCTTCTTTCCCCCAGCAGACTGTCACCTGGTAAGGCTGAGGTTTTGTGCCCACCAGTGAAATCCCCAAGAATATTGTTTCTATCAATTAAACATCTGAAAATGCACAAAAGAGAAGGGAAAGAAATCAGGAAAGGGATACAGTCAAGCTAGGCAATGTTAGTACTATTATATTCAATGTAATGCGTATTTAAAAGAAGCTGAATGAAATGGAGTCACAGTGTTATATACAATCCTCTTTCTCCTGGCCTTCTTTGTATATGGAAATGTTCATGGTAATTGGTGATTTTCAAATTCATAATAAAACATTTTTAAGAAAAAAAAAGAATCTTGTTTCTGTGTTGTTTTGAGGGACTAGCAGACCATGTGTTGGGCCAGTACTGTCAATGAATGCTAGATGGAGCCATTGCGCTTCCTTGAAACCAGAAAGATCGGTAACAAAGTAACGACTTAAACAGGATGCTCCTTGATTTGTCCTCGTCTCTTCCCCACCATTTTGCCATTTGTTCTTTCTAAGGCCTCCCTCATTCTATTGCTGGACTATCTTTCTAGCAATCGTGCCAGAGATGCAAAAAGATTTCTGAAAGAGCACCAGTGAAAGAGTTCTCAATGGACAGAACAATGTACAGGAGATGCCAACAAACAGGGCAATTGGTTATTACCTTGTTAAATAAAAAACGTATCTATCCATCCACCTATCTGTTTGTTTGCCTATCGGTCTGTCTTTCTGTCTGTCTGCCTATCTATCTATCTATCTATCTATCTATCTATCTATCTATCTATATCTTTCTGTCTGTCTGTCTATCTGTCTGCCTATCTGTCTGTCTGCCTATAGGTCTGTCTGTCTGTCTGCTTATCAGTCTGCCTGTCTGCCTGTCTGCCTGACAGTCTGCCTATCTATCTATCTGTCTGTCTGCTTGTCTGTCTATTCTAAACCCAAAATATGCATAAGAGAACTGCAAAGTTTCTAATGAAAGCCTCTTTGGTGTTCCTTTTTATTTGCTAATGATTCTTATGTTCATGATAAAAGGGAACTGCTGGTTCTTGCTGGTGTTTCTAGGTGGCCAGAGGGGCTGAGTACCTCTGCACTTTGGCCGACAGTAAAGCGTGTCTTGGACTTCCAGAGAGAAGTAGAGGCAGCATAGATTCCTGGGAAGGGCACTGGATTTGTGGTCAGGAGACCTGACTTGGAGGCCTAGCCATTGTAAACAAAGCAGGACATCTCCATGCTGAGTGCAATGATTTATGCACTCTCTACCTCTTGAAGTTGGCATCAGAAAGGCTTGGTAAACCATCCAGGGATAAACACAATTGAGTCACCAGCTGCCTTCATTTTTATGGGAGCCTGAGGCTCCCTCTGAGTTATTTCCATTCCCCAACACACTATCTCAAGAGGCAGTTTGCTCTAACTGGTCAGAAGAATTCCTGTACATCAAATCAAAGGGTTTTCCTTGGTAACTTGTATCCAGTGTTCCCATGTCTTTCCTCTAGGGCCAAGCAGAATGAGGCAACCATGCTTCTTCCAGGGCTGGGCAAACTCAGTACTCACCAACACAGCTAGTAAGAAAATAGGCACTCAAGATCAGGATGAGAAGCCCATAAATCCAGGCATTCAGCTGGGGCCAGTAGCTTCCAAACTCTGTGGGGACAAGGAAGACACCAAGACTGAGGACTCACAGGACCTCAGAGACTTGGGTTGGCTATATGACTAGAGCTAGAGTGACTTTTCTGTCAGGGCAGCAGCTAGGGGGTGCCGCAGTGGATAGAATGCTAGGCCTGGAATCAGGAAGACTCATTTTTCTGAGTTCGAATCCAACCTCAGACACTGAAGCCACTTCACCCTGCTTGCCTCAGTTTTCTCATCTGTAAAATGAGCTAGAGATAGAAATGGCAAACCACTCCGGTATCTTTGTCAAGAAAACCACAAATGTGGTCATGAAGAGTTGGACATGACCGAACAACAACAGAATGACTTTTCTGCTAAATAACAAAGGGGTGACCTAGGAGCCCAGTGCTGACTCAAGGGAAACTTAGAG
>NW_020954135.1:0-1058 GCF_900497805.2 Vombatus ursinus
TTAACAAACATATATATTAGTTGCCTAGTATGTTACTAGGAATACTGAATAAAATGAAAAACTAACGCTCTGAATCCAAATATGATTTAATAATCATGTGTGTATATGTCTATATATACATAAATAAATATAAATACATACATACATATATATATAATTATTTATAATACAGATATATACGTATATGTGTGTGTGTGTGTGTGTGTGTGTAGGTATCGTGCTTGTATGATTTACTATAAAACTACGAACCTGGAAGGTGCTTGGAGATCAGATCTCCCACCTCCTACTCTGACGGCTATCTGTCTCTTACTTTTTTCCAAACTAATCTCACAAATTATATAAAGACTTACAAGTAGAAGTATATGATGTACTGCACTTTATCTAGAAGACGAAGGCCAATTTTTTACCCTATCCAGTAAAAGTGCAAATCCAACAACAATCACTTGAAGGATCCTCTCTGATGAAATGGCCCCCTGCTGTGCCAGTACAATGTTGACATTTCCAAGAGAGGGTTTGCTGTGTGATGACATCACTGTTACCCCAGTAGAATGTTGGCATTTGAAAGAAATGGTTGTTGAGTGTGGCTACCACAAAGATCAATGGTCAGAAACCTGCAGTGATTTCAACTGAATTCAATTTAACAAACATATATATTAATTGCCTACTATTTGACTAGGAATACTGAATAAAAAATTAATGCTCTGTATCCAAATATGAGTTAATATTCATGTGTGTATATATGTGTATATATAACCATACATAACATATAAATACATACATACACATATATAATTATTTATAATACACACATATACATATATATCTATCTGTTTGTGTGTGTGTGTGTGTATCACTCAGTATAAAATTATGAACTTGGAAGCTGCTGGGAGATCACATCCCCTAGCTGGTATTTTGATGGCTATATGTCTCTAACTTTTTTCCAAACTAATCTCTCAAATTATATAAAGACTTAGAAGTAGAAGTATATGAAGTAATGTACTTTACCTAGAAGTGAGGGCCAATTTTTTACCCTATCCAGTAAAAGTGGAAATCCAACA
>NW_020954136.1:0-4516 GCF_900497805.2 Vombatus ursinus
CTTTACCTATAATCAACCAATTTGGAAATAAATATTTGATTTTTTTTCTAATGAAAAATAATAATATACTTGACTTTCACTGTAATTGCATGTTTGGGTTTCTTTTGTTGGCCTTAGCAGTAGTATGTTTTAAATGACATTTACACAATTTAGATTTAATGGCAATTTTATATTGAATTCTGTAAGAAACCCAGTTCCAGACTTCCAGGAGCCAAGATGGCAGAGTAAGCAGTGAATCACTGTAGCTCTGCCATATTCATCTCCAAATAACCATAACATCATGGCCTAGAATGAATCATAGAATAGTGGAGCCAGTGAAAAGATGGGGTATAGCAATCTTTGAGCCTTGAGAGATTTGGAGGATCTGCAAGAAAGGTCTGTATCACACAGGTAAAAGGGGAGAACAGACCAGGACAGGAAGCATCCCAACAAGCCAGCAACCAGCCTCATGTCAGCAAACTAGCAGAAGTTTCTGAGCCTCAGGGTGGTAGAGCAGGCAAATGCCAACACCAAGAACCCCTCCACTCCCACCCCCATTTGCCTTAGCACAGCCAGAGGATTCAGCTATGAGAACCGCTATGTGCTTCAGTATACCCAGGGCATACAGATGTCCTCCAACAGTGGGACCTCCATGTGCTTAGTAATAGTTTGGGGCAAATAGATATCCTCTATGGGCCAGAACTCCATCTGTTTCATTGTAGCCCTGAAAAAATACAGAAAAACTTTACCTGGCCTCAGCATATGCCAGACACCACCCCTAGTACCTCAGTTTAGAACCAAGTAAGCTTACAGATCCTTCCAACTTCTAGCCATGAGTGCTGGAGGCCCCAAGACACGAAGCCAGTGACCAGGACCCTGGCCCCCAGCACAAAAAGTTTGGGTCGGGGCCCCCTGTGCTCCTGCAGGAGAGCTCAACTTTAAAAGCCATGAAATAGGCAAAATAATAATATTAATAATAATAATAATCAAAAGGGGGAGGAGGCAAGAAGCAAAAGCAAACACTGACCATAGAAAGTTACAATGGTGACAGGGAAGATCAAAATACAAACTCAGAAGTGGACAACATTGTCAATATACCTACATCTGAAACCTCAAAGGGGAATATAAATTAGTCTGAAGCCCAACAAGCCTTCTTGGAAAAGCTCAAGAAGGTTCTAAAAATCAAATAAGAGAGGTAGAAGAAAAATTGGGAAAACAAATGAAAGGTATATAACAGAGAGTCAACAGCTTGGAAAAGGAAGGACAAAAATTGACTGAAGAAAACAATTTCCTAAAATATATAATTGGCCAAAAGAGAAAAAAAAAATCCATTAAGGAAAATAATTTCTTAAAATGTAGAATTGGCCAAATGAAAAAGGTAGTCCAAAAGCTTACTAAAGAAAATAATTCCTTAAAAATTAGAATGGAAAAAAAGGAAGCTAATGACTTTATGAGACATCAAGAAACAATACAACAAAATCAAAAGAACAACAAAAAAAAAGAAGACAATGTGAAATACCTCATTGGAAAAACAACTAATGAGGAAAATAGATCAAGGAGAGAAAATTGTATGGTGGTTAGAAAGACACAGTAATAATAACTGAATGTAGATGGGCCAAACACTCCCATAATATGGAAGTAGATAGCAGACTGGATTAAAAACCATAAATCTGCAATAGATTATTTACATGAAAGACATTTGAAATAAAGAGATACACAAAGAGTAAAGGTAAAAGGCTGGAAGAAAATAAATTATGCTTCAGTAGAAGTAAAAAAGAAAAAAAAAAGCAAGAGTAGCAATCCTGATCTCAGATAAAGCAAAAACAAAAATAGAACTAATTAAAAGAGATAAGGAAGAAAACTACATCCTGTTACATAGACAATAAAGTAATATCACTACTAAACATATATGCTCCAAGTTGTATAGCATCCAAATTCTTAATGGACTAGTTAAATGAGTTACAGGAAGAAACAACAAAACTATATTACCAAAGGAACTCAATCTCTCCCTCTCAAAACTAGATAGATCTAACTACAAAATAAACAAGAAAGAAGTTAAGGAGATGATAAGAATTTTTGGAAAGTTAGATATAATAGACCTCTGTAGAAAACTGAGTGGGGATAGAAAGAAACATACCTTTTTCTCAGTAGTCCATGACACCTACACAAAAAATGACTATGTGTTCAGCATGAAAACCTCACAATCCAATGTGGAAAGGCAGAAATATTAAATGCATCCTTTTTAGATTATGATGGAATAAAAATTTCATGTAATAAAAGATAGACATGTAATAGAATGTAGACTAAAAATGAATTGGAAATTAAATAATTTAATCCTAAAGTATGAGTGGGTGAAATGACAATAATCTCATCCAAAAGAATGACAATAATGAGACAACATACAAAAACTTACGGGATGCAGCCAAAGCAGATGTTACATGAAATTGTATATCTCTAAATGCTTACATGAAATAAATAAAAAAAGAGGAAATTAATGAATTGGGCATGCAACTAAAAATAACTCGAAAATTAACAAATTAAAAATCCTTAATTAAATGCCAGGTTAGAAATTCTGAAAATCAAAGTAGAGATTAATAAAATTGAAAGTAAAAAAAAAAAACAGCTATTCAACTAATAAAATGAAGAACTGGTTTTATTAAAAAAAGTTATAAAATAGGTAAACATTTGGTTAATTTGATTTAAAAAAAAAGAAAGATGATATCCAAATTACCAGTATCAAAAATGAAAAGAGTGAATTCACCAAGAATGGAGAGGAAAATGAAACAATAATTAGGAACTATTTTGCCCAATTATGTGCCAATACATTTGACAAATGTATATATATATATATAATATATATATAAACTGTTCAGATTAACAGATGAAGAAATAAAATATATATAGTAAATATATATTTTATATATAAATAAAATATATATAAATAAATATAAAATATAATAAATAATAAATATAATATATAATATAATAAATATAATAAGTAAATATATATATAAATAAATATAAAATAAAATAAAAATATAAATAAATATATAATGAATAAATAAAATATAAAAATATATAAATAAAATTATTAAATTAAATTTATTAAAATAAATAAAATATTATATATAAATAAAATATATAGTAAACATTCATCCATTTCACTTAGTTTGTCAAATGTATATATATATATATAAACTTTTCAGATTAACAGATGAAGAAATAAAATACTTAACCCCATTTCAGAAAAAAAAGAAATTGAACAAGCAATTAATGAAGTCCCAAAGAAAAAAATCCCCAGGGCCAAGAGTTACAAGTGAATTCCACCAGAAACAATTTAAAGAACATCTGAAGTTAAATATTTAAAGAACAATTAATTCCAATATTATGTAAATTATTTGGAAAACTAGGCAAAGAAGCCCTGTCAAAATATTTTTATGATACAAATATGGTGCTGATATCTAAACCAGGAAGAGCCAAAACAGAGAAAGAAATCTGTAGACCAGTTTCCTTAATGGATATTGATGCAAAAAAATTAACAAAAATTTAATAATATTTAGTAAATATTTAATAATATATAATAAAATATTAGCAAAGAGATTACAACAACTGACCATGAGGATAATACACCATGACCAGGCAAGATTGATACAAGGAATGTACAGCTGGTTCAATATTAGGAAAACT
The DNA here is from genome assembly GCF_900497805.2 of Vombatus ursinus. Lineage (NCBI taxonomy): Eukaryota > Metazoa > Chordata > Mammalia > Diprotodontia > Vombatidae > Vombatus > Vombatus ursinus. The sequence goes on from NW_020954136.1 coordinate 3,667, forward strand.
ATTTGCATAATTGACTATATCAATAACAAAATTAACACAAATGATATGATTATTTGAATAGCTACAGAAAAAGATTTTAACAAAATTCAACACCCATTTCTATCATAAAACACTAGATAGCATAGGAATATGGCATTTTCTTTAAAATAATAAGTACCATCTATCAAAACCACTGGCAAGGATTATATGCAATGAGGATAAGCTAAAAGCATTCTCAGTAAGATCAGGAGTGAAACAAGGATGTCCATTATAACCACTGTTATTTGATATTGAATTACAAATGTTAGTGTTAGCTATAAGAGAAGAAAAATAAATTGAAGCAATTAGAATAAGCAATGAGAAAACAAAGCTATCACTCTTTGCAGATGATATGATGGTATACTTACAGAATCCTCAAGAATCAACTGAAAAAACTACTCAAAAGAATTAACAACTTTAGCAAAGTTGCAGGCTATAAAATAAACCCACATAAACCATCAATATTTCTCTGTATTACTAACGAAGTCCAACAGCAAGAAGTACAAAGAGAAATTCCATTTAAAATTACTGTAGATATTATAAAATATTTAGGAGTCTACCTGCCGAAACATACCCAGGAACTATATGAACACAATTACAAAACACTTCACACAAATAAAATCAGATCTAAATAATTGGAAAAAATATCAGTTGCTCATGGGTAGGCTGAGCTAATATAATAAAAATGACAATTCTGTGTAAATTAATTTCCTTATTTAGTGCCATACCAATCAAACTACCAAAGAAGTAGAGCTAGAAAAAATTATAACAAAATTTATTTGGAAGATCAAAAGGTCCAGAATATCAAGGGAATTAATGCAAAGAAAAAAAA
>NW_020954136.1:4526-8328 GCF_900497805.2 Vombatus ursinus
CATTCCTCAATTGATAAATGGTCTAAGGATATGCACAGGCAGTTTTCAGATAAAGAAACTGAAGTTATCTGTATTAATATTAAAAACTGATCTAAATTACTATTGACTAGAGAAATGCAAATTAAGACAGCTCTGAAGCATTACCTTGCATTTACCTGATTAGCTAATATGACAAAAAAAATGAAAATAATAAATTTTGGAGATATGGGAAAATTGGAACACTAATGCATTATTGGTGGGGTTGTAACTGATCATTCTGGAGAGCAATTTGGAACCATGACCAAAAGGCCTATAAAACTGCATTCCCTTTGACCAACACATACAAAAAATGTTTGTAGCAGGGTTTGGTTTGTTTGTTTATTTATTTGTTTGTTTTTGTAGTGGCAAAGAATTGGAAACTGAGAGTATGCCCATCATTTGAGGAATGATCGAATAAAGTGGTGTATATGAATTTAATGGATTAGTATTGTGCTACAAGAAATGATGAACAGGAAGATTTCAATAAAAAACAAAAAACCTGAAAAGACTTACATGAACTGACACTACGGGAAATGAACTTCGTGCACAGTAACAGCAACATTGTGCGATGACTCCCTCTCTCTCTTTCTCATGGTTATTCACTTTTGTTCTGATTCTTCTTTCACAACATGACTAATATTGAAATATGTTTCATAAGATTGTACATATATATAGTATGCATAGATATCAATAAATAGATATAGATTAGATACACACATATTTTCCTTAATGCAGAGCTATATATACAAAATGTAGAAATATATTTATATATTAATATAATTAATACATTAATGTAGACATATATCATATAGTAATAAAGAAATATATGTTAATCTATTTCTACATTAAGAATATTGTATTCTATAGTGGAAAGTGTATTGATCTTAAAGTTAGAAGTCTTAAATTTGAGTTTCACATCGTACTTACTATCTATGACTACAGACATATCATTTCATCTGAAATGTCCAAAATTTACTTATCTAGAAACCAGAGTTAATAATAGATGTGCTATTTACCTCACATGGTTGTTATGAGGAAACTCTGTATAAATGTCAGTTATTGTTAAATACTTTCATAATAGATATTCATCTTAGATATACAAAAAAAATCCTAAAAGTGTGTAATATGCAAATTCCATAGCTTTCATTTTAAGTGCCTTAAAAAGACTATGTACATAGGAGGAAAAGAGATATTTTCACTATTGATTTTGGTAAAGTAATGAATCAAGGAGAAAATATAAAATAACAGAGAAAAGGATTAGAAAATATAAATTTGGGTTGACATAATGCTGATTTTCCTTTTATTCTTTTTTTAAGTATAGAGTTCAACATGCATTTCTAATGGTGACATCAACTTCTAATAGGTGAAAAAAGATATATTATATATGTATATATGTATATAAATGATATCAGTGTGTTGAGAGGAGAAAAGGATAGCTACCAACTGTCTGATATTCATTTGAAGATGATGAGATCACTTCAGCTACTAGAAGATCTATATTAATTTTGGAGTGAATAAGTAAGAGGAAATAGGTGATGACACAGTTAAACAATGAAGAATGTGATGTGTAATTGAATACAGATCCAAATTTTTCACTGCAAAAGTAAGATAGACAGCATAATTTAAAACTGGTTTCAAAAATAAGTGGATTTTTAAAGATGAGTGCATTTGGACATGGAAATCAAATAAAATATATCTATCAAAAGGTGTAGAATAGCTTTGCTAAAAACAAATCTTAGAGGTTTTAAACATACATATATGGCACCCATTTACAAGTAGAATCAAATCTGAATTATCTATCATGATGGAGAGGCTTGCCACTACCTCTAAGCCAACACTGCTCCCCCAAAGCAAAGTAAATCAAAGCAAAACAGTCCACACTTTATTTAGACTTTAAGATGCATTTATGCATGTTTATATTTTAACATGCTTATGATTGATAAAAAAGGAATTCACAGTACTAAAAACTCTAAACATATTAGAAGTATGTCAATCAATAAGTATTATGAAATTATATTATTATCATTATTGTTATTATTATTATATTATATTATTATAGAAAGGCACTGTGCTAAGTAATGGAGATACAAAGGAAAATGAAACCTAATCTCTGTACTCAAAAAACTCACAATCTAATGAGGAGAACATGTAAACAATTATATATAAACAAGATATATTCAGAATAAATTAAAAATTAGCAAAGTGAGGCACTAGGCTTAAAGGGGATCAGGAAAGGCTTCTTGAGAGGGTAGGATTTTGACTAGCATTGAAGGAAGCCAAGGAATTCAGGGTGTGGAAATTGGTATGAAAAGTATTCCAGGCACAGGGAACAGTCAGTGAAAATGTTGGAAGTCAGAAGATGATATGTCTCAGGTGAGAAATAGCAAGGAGGCCAGTGTCATTGAATCACACAGAGCTTTGAGAGTCAGAGAGTTTCATGTTTGATCCTGAAGATGATAGGGAGAAATTAAAGTTCAGTAAAGTAGGGGTGGGATGGAGAAATGGTGAAATGGTCAGATCTACACTTTGGGAAGATTAATTTGACAGTGGAATGGAAAAAGGCAAGGGGGCGAGGAGACCCACTAGCAGGCTTTGGAGTAGTGCAATTGATGCAGCAGACAGAGAGGTGGGGAACCTGCAGCCTCAAGGCTACATGTGGCCTTCTATGTCTTTGGGTGTGGCCTTTTCACTGAGTCCAAGTTTTACAGAACAAATCCTTTTATTAAGGGAATTTGTTCTGTGAAGTTTGGATTAAGTCAAAGGGCCACACCTGAGGACTTAGAGGGTCACATGTGGCCTCAAGGCTGCAGGTTCCCCATCCCTCCAACATAGCATTGACAGTGTTAGAGGAGATAATGGTGCATATATAAGATGTTACAAAGGTAAAGTCTACAGTACTTGGAAACTGATTGGTTATGAGAGGAGTGAGACAGAGAGTGAGGAATAGAGAATGACATCTAGGTGACTGTGAGGATGGTAACGCCTTTGACAGTAATAGAAAAATCTAGAATAGTGAACGGCTTGGGGAGGAAAAGCAATGATTTTGGTTTGGGGCATGCTGAGTTTGAGATGTCTAATAAGGAGTTGGAGATGTGAGTCTGGAAGTAAAGAGAAAAGTTACATGTAGATAAGTATATATGAGAATCATCAGCATAGGAATGATAATTCAAACCATAAGATGATAACTGAAATCATACTTCATAGTTTTTTTTGTGTGTGTATGTATCAAATAAAAATATTGGTACATAGTACATATGACAGTGCCTAGTACACAATAGACATTTTATAACTATTTATTCTCCTCCTGATAAGATCACCAAGAAAATAGTAGAAAAGGAGAAGAGAAAGCAAGCCAAAGACAGAATCCTAGATGATGTGCACCTTTAGTGAGTGTGGTATGTATGAATATCCAGCAAAGGAACATGTAAAGGAGGAATCAGTCAGGTACGAGGAAAACCAAGAGAGAGAGTTATATCACAGAGTCCCAGACGGAAGAGGTATCAAGCAAGCTTGTGTGATCAACAGTGTTAAAGACTGTTAGAGAACCACAATTCAGTTCCATAAAGATTTATCAGGTTGCTACTATATACAAGTTTCTGTATCAGATTGGCCCCAGGGATACAAAGGAAAAAAACTATCTCTTTCTTTGAGAAGCTTGTATCCTATCAGAGAAATGCAACATTCCCAGAAATATAAATGAAAAGAAAATAGCATTAATAACTAAAGGGATTTGTGTATACTTCATGGTGAAGGTGGTACCTGAGGTGAACTTTTAAGGAAAGTC
>NW_020954136.1:8338-8649 GCF_900497805.2 Vombatus ursinus
AGATTATATTTATATAACTTGAGAGAAAAGAAAAACTGTGTGAGATGTTGCAAAGTACAATCAATAAATTTTGGCAAATGATTAGATACTGGGGTAGAGGAGAGAAAAGATTGGGTGATGACTCCAAAGTTAAAAATCTAGGTGACTAGCATAGTTATGAATGATCTTGAGCAATGAGGTGGCTGAGGTTATAAGTCACAGGAATGGTGGAGTCTGGTGAACTGGCAAATGAGGATGTATGAGGGGTTATTGATGTATTTATATTCATTTCTTTCTGGTCTACAGCATCAGTAAGGCTGGAGAAAAAGACA
>NW_020954137.1:0-7110 GCF_900497805.2 Vombatus ursinus
GAGAGAAACTATGAAAAGAAATAAGAATGAAGGGAGAATAGCACTGACAGGTCTCAAACAACAGTACAAAGCACTAATTTTAAAAACAATTTGGCTGTGGTTAAAAAATGAGAGAGACTGATCGATGGAACAGATTAGGTACAAAAAATCCAGAAGCAAATTTCTCTAGTACCCTAGTATTTAATAAATAAAAAGGCCTCAATTATTTGAATAAAGATTCACTATTTGACCAAAACTGCTGGGAAAATTAGACAGCAGTATAGAAGAAATTGGGACTTAAACCAACTCCTCCTCCTCTTTAATTACAGGCCCAGTTAATTATTCATACAGCTCTATTGGTTGTCCATCCAACTACAATATTCTGGGCAATAGGGTATTATTTATCCACTTGGTTTTTCCTATGTGGAGAGTTAGGTTGATTTCTTGGGAGTGATTACAAATCCCACTCTGGGGCTTGGTGTAATAAGAACCATGGCATCTGCAAATAGGAGCACTGGGAAGACTTCACCATTTATAGAGAATTCTTCTAGTTGGACTCCATATTGGACTCCATATAGTGGCTGAATACATTTGGAAAGCATACATCTTCCTCTTTTATGCCTTAATTGATGTTAATATTCAGAAAGTCATCAATGTTTTTTATATTATTGCATATTTTGAGAAATCTTGTATAATTTTGATATATGTAACAAAATACTTGTTAGTGGAAGGCCTTCTAAGCATCATTTTACTCTACTGAAACAAACCATTTTATTGAAACCAACAAACAACAGACACAGTGGAGTCTTGCATTTGCCACATCTTTCAGTCAGTTGTGCAATTAAAAATGTGAGCTACTGTAGGATATGGTTTGCCTGTTTATTTCTGTCTCAAACTTTCATCAATTGTGTCATGTTATGTCATGTCATATCATGTCATATTCCTCCACCAAAGGACCTCAATATCTCATCATAGTATAGTAGTGACTCTTAGCTTCACAAAGGCTATACCAGAAGAAGGTATGGAAGATCTCACAAAGGTGGAAATGCTTTAAAAAGGAGCCCACTGATAGACTATAAGTTTGCTTTTTAAGGGCCAGTCTAGCTAAATTATAGGTACAGATAACTGGGTTGGCCATGCTATGATGATTTTTAGGTCTCAACTTCCCTTGAAGACCTTTTATTAAAATCACACAGGAATTGTGATCTATATTGATAGAGTGCCCCAAATTAAGAGACCATAAATTGTATTTGACTATGTTTTGTTTCATTACATTATATGTGTTGCATTATTTTTGATAGGGTAAATGGGGAGTGGCTATATGTCCAATCTAAAGAAGGCTCATGACTATTATTGATTATTCCATAGACCAGAAAGCAACAGTCAACAATCTTATGATGCTAACTGGTGGAATAGGCATGGAAGATATCCTTGAGAAATTTATTACAGACTGTGTTGAGAGTAGAGTTTGAATACAAGGAGAGTAAAGTATTGATGGAGATTTAGTGTTATACTTGGAATGATTGAGTTGTTTCAGAGAATAGTGGCATAAGTCAGAGGGAAAGAGAGAGCTTAATGTGTTATGAGTGACTCAGGCTATATTTAGGTGTGAATCTTTGGACAGTTTGAAGGGTGTCATGTGCAGTTGCCTGACATATTTATAGGTGTCTCTGGTTGTATATTCCTGGAGGGGAAGTTTAATTCTCAGGTTAAAACCTGAGTCACGGGGACATGGGTAGAGTGAAAGTTTAAAGTAACAGGTAGAGGTAGATTTCTGTAGACTTTGTATCTAGCTGGCATGATTGAATTCATGTTGGTCACAGTGCTCTCCCAAGAGACAATTCTGGTTCTATGGATGGTGGTGATTAAATCTTGTCAGAAATTATACCTCAATGGGGCAATTATGATTCCCTAGCTGTCTCCACCAAGGAAAAGAAAATGCTAGCTTTAGAATGTAAGCTCCTTGAGGACAAGGAATGTTTTTGGTTTTTTTCTTTGTATCTCTAGTACCTACCACAATGCTGGGCACATAGAAAGTGTTTAATAAATACTTGTTGATTGATTGTGCAAATGGACTCAGATCTAGAGCATTAGAGTGTGAGTTCAAGTGAGGTTGTGACAATGATGTTACATTATTGCCTGGCTATATGTTTTGGATCAAGGATATGTGCCAACAATGTCACAGTCCCTTGAAGTATTAAAGAATGCTACATAAGAAAAGTTTGCAACAAGTGCAATGTTCTACAGCTTTCTGGAATATTCTAGAATATAGGTGAAATCAGGAACGAGGTCACATAGGATATAAGGAAGCCTTCCTCTGAGGAACCCGATCGTTCTTGTCCTCCCATGCCAAGTGGAAGAATCAAGGTAGCCAACATATTTCATCCTTTGAATTTCCAAACGAACTTCCATCTTTGGGGCTATGACTAGGGAGAGAGTGATAGGAGATGTAACCTCTCTAGGTTCTAGTTTTCTTGTCTACAAAATAGGTTGGATTATTGTTCAGTCATTTTCAGTTATGTCTTTCTTTTTGTGATCCCATTTGGAGTTTCTTGGCAGAAGTATTGGAGTGATTTTCCATTTCATTCTCCAGATCATTTTACAAACGAGGAAACTGAGGCAAACAGGGTTAAGTCATTTGCCCAGGTTCACACAGCTAATAAGTGTCAGAGGCTAGATTTGAACTCAAGAAGATTCATCTTTCTGACTCCAGGCCCAGCTTTCTATCCACTAAGTCCATGAAGTTGGATTAGATGACCCATTAGATCCATTTTTCCTCTAAGTTTTCTGATCCAGTGACTCCAAGTTCCCTTCAACATATCCTGGTGTCCCAAAGCCTGGACCTGGGCAACAGAGAACTACCACAATCTAATTTTTGTGCCAATTAGCCTGGGGCAATCAGGTGTCCATTCTCCTTTTAGATAATTCTAACTGCATGAAAGTCCATCTTTACGTTTATTCCCAAGTGGTCTTTCTGCACCAGCCTCAGCCTTTCCAGGTGGGTGAAATCACCCATTTCAGCTGTGCTCTATTTAGACTTTGTGGCGCAGCTCACCAGGCCTCTTCAAACCCTCATAAGCTCCTCACATTATGGGCCAAACTCCTGACAGGACTGTTTTCTCCCCTAGCTCTGTGGTCTTTCCCTGGGGTGGGTGTGGACGGCAGCGGGTGCTACACTTAGGTCTTATTTCATTGACCAAGCTGAGAAGATGGATTCACCTTACGGCCCAGGAACACCAGAAACTCTTCCTTGGTTTCAGCTATAGGAGCCAACCACTCCCCTAACTGATGAAATACCCTCTCATGCTTGGGTCTCTCTTTCCTAAGACTACATATTTTTATCACAATTACTAATACAATATGTAAGAGCATCTGGCATTATTAACATGATCTCTTTCCCTTCCCTCTTATATTTGGGAATTGTTATTTCACCATATCTGCAATATCTCTTTAAACAGGTAAAAAGGTTACCATCTTTTTGAGTACTCAGTGGACAAAACAAAAACCATGGGCATTGGATTATCTGTATATCAGTCTCAGTAAACTGATTAGCAGCTCCTTCAGCTTACTTCCTACATGCTAAGTCAAGCATTGCAGAAATCATTAGGGATGGTATCTCTCCAGTATGTGGGCTTTTAATTAGTGGTCCTGTTAAGGTTAGAAAAGCCCTGATTAAGCAATAGGAAAACAATTTGCTATTGATACATGCTGATGGAGGGTATCTAGTTCACTGGTGCTCTGCTTTTTGCCTTCAAAAGCAGTTCTCCAGGCAGACCTAGAAGTGGATTGAAATTGATTGACAGCTTTCATCGGGAATTACTGACCCAGTAGAGCTGTTGGGACCAAAAGAGCAAAGTAGAAAGGAGTCATTTTCCCCTAGTGAAGAAATGAAGGCCAGGTGAGGAAGTGGACAGAGGCAGTAGAAAGGAAAGAGGATTGCCTTTTTTTTTTTTTTTTTTGGCAATTGTGGTTAAGTGACTTGCCTGGGGTCACACAGCTAGTAAGTGTCAAGCGATTGGTCTGAGGCCAGATTTGAACTCAGGTCCTCTTGAATCCAAGGCCGGTGCTTTATCTACTGTGCCACCTAGCTGCCCCAAGGATTGCCTTTTTTTGGGGAGGAGTCTGGTTAGTTTCAATAATGTAGGGATCTGTTGGTTGTTGAGTCATTTCATGACCCCATTTGAGGTTTTCTTGGCAAACATATTTGAGTGGTTTGCCATTTCCTTCTCCAGCTCATCTTATAGATGAAGAACTGAGGCAAACAGGGTTAAATGACTTGCCCAGGATCACACAGCCAGTAAGTGTTTGAGGATGGATTTGAACTCAAGTCTTCCTGACTCCAGGGCTGGTGCGCTATCCCTTGTGCCACCTAGCTGCCCTAGTGTAGGAGATCTACTAGCATGTAAACTCTTTCTTCTTATTGGCAGTGGAGAGAGTTCTGGGCCTGAAGTCAGGAGGACTTGATTTCAAATCCAGTTGCGTGACCCTGGGCTGGTCACTGAACTTCTGTTTGCCTCAGTTTCCTCAACTGTGAAATGGGCATTAAAATGGGCACTTAACTCAAAGGGTTGTTATGAGAATCAAATGACTGGTGCTTAATAGATGCTTATTCCTTTTTGCCTTTTAAATGCCCAGGGTCACACAGATAGTATGTGTCAGAGACAGAACTTGAAACCAGGTCTTTTTATTCAATATCTGGATTAGGAAAATAAAAATAATTGGAGAAGCAAAATGCTCTGGGCAATCTACAACTTAGCCTTTCTGGTTTCTTCAGTTGGTAGCTCTCTATTGTTTATTTGTGTATGAGATGTCTCTGCCTCGTAAAATTTAAATTCCTTGAAGGTGAGAAGGGAATTATAAGATAATAATTAATCATATGGATTTACATAAAATCATAATGCAATTATCATCGGTAAGGATGGGGTTTGTGTCATCAGTATCTCATATAATGCCTATGCTAGGTAGATGATTAATAAATGGCGGTGGTGGGTAGAGCTTTGAACCAGGAGTTAGGAAGATCCGGGCTCAAATCTGGCCTCAGGTACTTACTAGCTGTGTGACCCTGGGTATGTATTTTTTAAGCTTACTATGTGCCAGACACTATGTTAAATTCTAAAAGTATAAATACAATAAAAAAGAAAGACAGTCCCTGCCCTCTGGGAGCTTAACTTTTAGTAGGTAAGACAACATAGAAGAAACTTGGGGGCAGGGGAAGGGAACAAACATCTGTGAAGCACCTACTATCTACCAGGTACTGTGTGCTAAGAGCTTTCTAAATCACCGCATTTGATCTTTACAACCCTGAAAGGTAGGTGCTATTATTATCCCCATTTTATAGTTGAGGAAACATAGACAGACAGAAGTTAAGTGACTTGTCCAGGGTCACACAACTAGTAAGTGTGTGAGACTGGATTTGAACGCAAGTCTTCCTGACTCTAGACCAAATGTTCTATCTATTGTCTGGGGAATGTAGGTCAGGGGAATGTAGACTAGTGAGGAAAAAAGAAATGATCGGTCTGGCAATCCTCCTTATAGGAAGTTCTATAAGGAGAGAAAAGCCCCAGGAGCAGAGGGTATTTGGGAAGTGTGAGTGATCTTACAGGATGAAGAGGTTTCTGGGGCATGATGGTTCAGTTATTGTTACATCACTTAATCTCTGTTTACCTCAGTTTCCTCTACTATGAAATGGACGTAATAGTACCTACCTTCCAGGCTGAGTATCAAATGAGATAATATTTGTAAAGTCCTTAGCACAGTGTCTGGTATATAGTAGGCACTTAAAAATGCTTGTTTCCTCCCTTCTTTTCTTTCTCCTGGTCATAACTCCAACTAGCTAGGTATGTGAACATGATATTCCTCTTGGTTTTAATTTCCTCCATTTAATTCAATTTAATTTAATTGGATTAGATAAAAGCCCTAGTAGGATCCTAGAATTTAGAAAGGACCTTATATATTATGTAGTCCAACTTTTTCATTGTACAGATATGTAAACTGAGGCCCAGAGAGAAGTGACCAGTTCAGCATCACACAGCTAATAAGTAGCAGAGCTGGTATTTGACTTCAGTCTTCTACACTAAATATACATCCTGATTTATAAAACAGTTTCTCTACTCTTCCATGACTGTTTACGTATATGTCTGCCTGTTTGTCTATCTGTCTGTCTGTCTAAAATAATCACTTGCTCACCTCTATATAGAGAAGTTCAAGATCATGAATCAATTCAAATCCATAGAACAAGACCTTTGAGGTCATTCAAAATCCCATAGTGTTGCAGTTTATAAACATGGTGGATCTTGTTAAGCAGCTGTTTGTGGCTGGTCTATGAAGTAGTTAAGATGTAGTTTGACGAGCCTCCCTCCACCCTCGGCTCAGTTAGGAAGACTCCTGTACAAGTTACACTCCCATGTCCCATAGCATACGATTAGCATCTCTGGCCCAGATGTCCAGCAGGCAAAATGAAAGGTTGGGCATTGTGTAAGATGCAGAAACCAGCACTGATCAAGTCCAGGGCATCCAACCTCCTGGCACTTTTTCTCACTATGACACTGGTCCATGTGAGATGGGAGCAATAATGATAGTAGCTAGCATTTCTATTGTGCTGTAAGGTTTCCAGAGATCTTCACAAATTTTTTCTCATTTCAACCTCACAAAATCTTGTTAGTAAAGTGTTTTTATTATCCCCATTACAGATCAGGGAACTGAGGCTCTGAGAGGTCAAGTGATTCGCCCAGAAACACACAATCAGTAAATATTTGGGATAGGGTTTGGACTCAGGTCTTTCTGACTCCAGGCCTAGCCCTATATTGAAGGCGCCACTCAAGCAAGGCAGAGCTGTACTGGTGAAAATGTTGAATTATGGAATTTTAAAAAAGAAATTCAATTTTATTATTTTAAGTACATGCAGGCCCATGAAATAGAATTGCCTAATAAAAAAGACCTGCTTTAATGAATAGGTCAATAATTTGTAATTAGCATATGAATTATTAAAAACAATTCCTATCTATGCTTGAAAACAATTTGCTCTCTTAAGCAAGGTAAATATCCCCTTACTCTCTTGTTTAATTTGCCTCCAGTTTTGGCATATCCCAAGTGTTCAACCTGATTGATCTTTGTTACTTCAGAGACTTGGAA
>NW_020954137.1:7120-14629 GCF_900497805.2 Vombatus ursinus
TGTCTCTACCTCTATCTATATCATCTATATGACATCTGTCTTACACATGCACACATGTATATACATTCATATGTACATATATACACACCTACATATCTCATTATCTTCATCTTACAGATGGGAAAATGGAGACTTTGAGTTTAATATCGTTCTCAATTTTTTTATTTTGCTTATACTGCAATATTATTTTTTTTGTGAGAAATCAGGGTTCTCTGAACATTTAAGTTGCTAACAAATAAGGGTTCCTGAGTAGTCTGTCCTTCAGACCCATTCCTTGAGCCTTGGAATTTCTTTGCCTCTCTTTCTTCTCCACTATTCCCTTCATCTCTTTTTTCTTTATTTCTCTAGGAGCAGAGGAGACAGACGGCTTTGTAGTTCCATAGATGAAGGTGCTATTGTGACCTTCCTGATGCCAGACAAGGAAGAGAAGGCAGCAAATAGTGGTTAGGGACCAGGACTGGGCATGTGGAAGTCCTAGGTAAGGGAAGGAGTTTTGAGTCATGCACACCTAGCATTATCTTTGAGAACCATTGGTTTAGTGATTGTCCCAGAGTTGCACAGATAGTAAGCACCAGAACCATGATTTGAATGCAGGTTTCCTGATTCCAGGACTGGAGATTTTTCTGTTAAACCAAGCTGCCATTGAAATGGAAATAATATTACATAATTTCTACCCAGCACTCCTTAACATACAACATACAGCACTACTTAGGAAACACATTTTTCATAGTGTAAAGCTAAATTTCAGTGCAGCCTCATTGCAAATTTCAAATTAGTTTGGGCTTAATGAATGAGGTTTTACTGTATTTTTATAACGTTGATTGTTATTTCACATAGAGAGGTATAATTAGTCCTTCTGTTGCAAGTGTAGTTTAACAGCATTACCAGTGGGATGAATCTTTCTGTGCTCAGGTGAATGATGAAAGATTTCCATTCTCCCTCGTGTCATGTGGGAGGAACGCTCATCTACTATTTCCGCCTCTAGTCAGGCACATGTATACAAGCCATTGGCAGCTGTGTGAGGGGGGATAAAGGAGATGAATTGAATGTCTATGTTCACTTTTCTCCAATATAACTGAAGCTAGGCTAAGTATGAGGTTCTCATCTTTTTGGACCAGTTTCTGTGGCTTTTTACATAGGATTATAATGCTACTTAGCTTTTATTGGTTCATATTCTTTTACTAGAGAACTTGGAATGAAGCAATTAGATTTAGTCACTGGGAATACAGAAGGCTTTGTTTTATCTGCCAATAGCATGGAGCGGCTGCTGTGTGTAGTTCTATTTAGATCTTAAGCCTCCTGCTGGGTTTTCATCTGTGTTCTGCCAGATTTTCTGTGTGATCCCAAGAAATTGATAATATCTTTTTGCTTCAGTTTTAAATCCTAGAGCCAGGATGGGTATTGGAGATCATCTTGCCTGGCCCTCTATGTCCCCCAACCCTTGAACCTTATCATGATATTTTTCTTTATTTTAAACTTAAATCAGTTTCCATGTAACTTCCACCCATTTGTTCTAGTTTTTCTCTCTGAGGCAAAGCAAAACAAGTCTAATCCATCTCCCATATAAGAGCCCTTGAAATACAAGAGACTACTTTCATGTTCCTCTTAAGCCTTCTGTTCTCCAGCAAAATTTCATCAGTTCCTTTTACTGGTCTTGGCATAGTGAAGTTTTGAATCCCCTAATCTCTCCTCCGTCTTGTTAACAGCTCTTCTAAAACATGGTTCTTATAAAATTATAGATACGGACTGACTAGTGTAAAATACAGCAGGACTATCTCTGCTCTCATTCTGGACATTATACTTTGTTAACTTAGCCTGAAGTCATATGATTGCTTTGTTTTGTTTTGGCTGTGGCAATGAAGGAGCTGTCATAACCTGCCATTGACTCATGCTGACCTTGTAGTTCATTAAAATTCCCAGGTCTTTTTTTCCATTTGACCTAAAGTCTAGCCATATGTCTTCCATTTTGTCCTGATGCAGTAGCTTTTTAAAATATAAGCCCAGGACATATTTCCCTATTAAATTAAATTTTATTCTATTTGGTTCATTGTTCTAGCCTGGTGAGATCTTTTTGGATCTAATTCAAATAGAATGCTTGGCCCTTGGGTATACGACAGAGAAAATGGAAAGTAGTCTCTGTTCTCAGAAAGCATATAGTCTATTGGGGCATACAATCTATTGGCTAATAAATATGTACCAGATAATTTGAGGTGGGAAAGAGATCTATCAACTAGGGGTAGTGGGAAGGCTATTCCTAGCAGGTAACACATTAGCTGAGCATTGAAAGAAATGAGGGATGCTAAGAGACAGAAGGAAGGAGGGAGTTCATTCTAGGTATGTGGTACAGTCTTTACAAAAGCAAAAAAGAAGTGAAATGTTTGGGAAAATAATAATTAGGTCACTTTGTCTGGTCTGTAGTGTGTGAAAGGGAATAGTAAGAAATAAACTTGGAAAACAAATTAGGAAGGTCTTTCAATGACAAGCTGCATCATTTGTATTTTATCCCAGGGACAATAGGGAGCCACTGAAGATTCTTGGGCAGGAGAATGACATGGTTATTCGTACTTGAGGAGGATTATTTTGACAGTTGTGTGGAGGATGATTAGAAAGGGGAGAACCTAGAAGCCAGGGGGTTATTGTAATAATAAAAAAAGTGGTGTGATTGCCATGTGAGTGAAGAAATAGCTATGGACATAGAGATTTTGTGGGGGTAGAACCAGTAAGACTTGCAACTGATTGGATATTGACCTCTATTATAATTGTCATTTAATATACAAGCTGTTCCTCCTAGCTTCATGTTAGCCATATGTTTAATAAGCATGCTATGACCTGGTCTTCATCCAGATCAATTGGTTGTTGTCCTTTGTGCTTAGAGAGGACCCAAATGACATCACTATGTTGGGGTCAAGACACAGTGTGTCCGACTGTGGCTAATCAGACCAATAGGAGCTTAGCTCAGAAGGGTCTACCAAAGGTCAGGCACGAATAATCCACATGGATATTTGGTGTGGAGATGTCTTTACATTTGCACACTTGCACGTTTCTTTTGAGCTATTGCAGTTCTTCTTTGCTCATAGAGCACAGGGCCTTCTTTAATGCAGACCTGCCATGCTGGGAAGGGTTGCCTCAGTGTCTCCTGGGACTCACCATCGATTCCAGAGCTCTTCAGAGAAACCTGGAGAGTGTTGCTTCTTCTGACCTCCACACAAGTACTTGCCTTGTGGGATTTCTCCACAAAATAGTCTTTTGGGCAAACATAAGTTTGGTATTCAAACAACGTGGAGAGCCCATTGGAGTTGCATTCTCTGCTGTAGAGTTTGAATGCTTGGCAGTTCAGCTTGAGAAAGGACCTCAGTGCCCAGTACCTTAACTTGTCAGGTGATCTTCAGAATCTTCCTAGGATAATTTATTTATTTATTTTTTAGGCAATTGGGGTTAAGTGACTTGCCCAGGGTCATACAGCTTGTGTCAAGCATTTGGTCTGAGGTCACATTTGAACTCAGGTCCTCCTGACTTCAGGGCCAGGGCTCCATCCACTGCACCACCTAGCTGCCCCTAAGATAATTTACATGGAAAAGATTTGTTTCTTGGCATGGCTCTGTTGCACTGTCTATGTTTCACAGGCATACAACAAAGAGATAAGCACAATGGCTCTGTAGACCTTCAGTTTGGTAGATAGCCCAATACTTCTTCTCTCCCACCCTTTCTTTCAGAGCTTCCCAAACACTGAGATAGCTCTGGCAATGCAGGCATCAATCTCATAATCTATGTGTACATCCCTGGAAAGTATACTGCCAAGGTAAGTGAATTTATCCACAGCACTCAAAAGGTCTCCATTTGCTGTAACTGATGGTTTCACATATGGATGATGAAGTTCTGGCTGGTGAGAACCTTTGTTTTCCTGGTATTAAATGTCAGGCCAAAATTAGCAAAAGCAAAAAATCAATCCATACGCCGTTGCATCTAAGCCTAAGAAGCAGCATTGAGTACACAATCATTTGCAAAAAAAAAAGTTATGTACCAACTCTCCCTCCACTTTATTCTTGGCTTGTAGCCTTTTCAAATTAAATAATTTACTATCAGTGAGGCAACTGACCTTGATTCCCTCTTAATTTTTGTTGAAGGTGTCTGTCAGCATCACTGAAAACATCATACTAAAAAGCATGGGAGCAAGCACACAGCCCCGCTTCACTCAAATGGTGACTGGGAGAGCATGAGAGCATTATTCTTTATCTAGAATTCAAGCAAGCATGTCATCATAATGCTGTTGCATAATACTGATGAACTTCTCCAGGCAACAAGATTTTGCCATGATTTTCCACATGTCCTTATGACTGACAGCATCAAGGAGACTTGGTCAGATTGATGAACATTGTGTACAGATCTCTGTTCTGCTCCTGGAATTTATTCTGGAATTGTCAGGCAGCAAACACTATATCAACTGTTCCTTGGTACTTTCTGAAGCCACAATGGCTCTTGGGTAGATGACCATCTTCCTGGTGAAGTATCAGCCTATTGAGGAGGACTCTGAAAAAAGATCATTGCTGGCAAAGAGGGAGAGGGAGAGACAGAGAGAGAGAGAGAGAGAGAGAGAGAGAGAGAGAGAGAGAGAGAGCCCCGTGATTGTCACAGGACAAGCTATTTCCTTTTCCTTTATAGAGGTGGACAATGGAGGCATCCTTGAACTCCTGGGGGAGAACCTCCTCTTGCCATATAACCCAGATTTCAGTCAGTTTCTGAATGAGCAGTGGAACCCCTGCCTTGTAGATCTCATCTGGAATAGAATCAGCTCCAGGCACTTTACTACATGAAAGGAGCCTAAAGGCATTCAAAACCTCTTCTTCAGTTGGAAAGTTGGCTAGAGAGGGGATTAACTTCAACATAAGGTATAAAGTCAATGGCTTCAGCTTTGGTTGATGACAGCATGTTGAGAACAGTATGGAAGCGTTCAGCCCATCTGTCCAGGATCATGTCCTTATCACTGATCAGTGTGGTTTGATCAGTGCTGAGTAGTTGAGATGCACCACAGGTCTTTGTTCCATAAATAGCCTTCAGAGAATCATAAAAGTGCTTTGGGTTGTTACTATCAGCATAAAGCTGAATTTCATCTGCCTTCTTACTGAGCCAAGAATCTCACATCTCTCTAAGCTTAGTTTGCACTTTATTTTTGATGGAGTTAAAAACTGTATTCTTAGAGATGGATGAACTTGTTTTTTTTTTTTAAAAAACAAAACAAAACTGGTAAACCCTGTGGAGTTCTCATTTTTTTTTAGTAGCTTCTGAATTTCCCCATCATTTTCATCAAACCAATCTTGATATTTGTGATTGTTCTGGCCCAAATAAGTAAACGTGGTGCTATACATCAAATCTCTGAAAGTTGCCCATTCCTTTTCTGCTCCACTGTTGCCAAGTATATATTGGCTCAGATTTTCCTCCAAGTTAGCAACAAACTGTTTATGCTCAGAGAAGCACTCCATTTTGTAGACGTTAAGTCTTCTGGTAGTTGTCTTTTCTTGGGACTGCTACTTTTGTGGAATAGGAATGTTTGACTGGGAGAGGATAAGTCTATGATCAGTCCAGCATGCTGCACCACATATCACCTTTGTTACTCTCACGTTCTTTCTGTCTCTTCTCTTTATAATAACATAATCTATTAAATGCCAGTTTTTTGCTGTGTGGGTGCATCCATGAAGTTTTATTGCATTTAGGTAAATGGGAAACAGTGTAGGTGAGGAGGTCATGAGACACACGTCTTCAGTAGTATGGGATCATTGCTATTGCTGTTTCCAACTTCATTCCTTCCAAGGACTCCCTGCCATGTGATAGTCTGTACCTACTGTGGCATTAGAGTCACCCAGAATTACAAGTTTGTCCTCTTTTGGCACATTGATGATGAAGATCTCTGGATCTTCATGAAATTTTTTTTTGACTTCATCAAGGTTTGTCATGGTGGGAGCATACGCTGTGATGATGGTGGCATGGCTCTTTCCTGTAAGTGACAGTCACATTATCATGAGCCTATCCTTCACTTCTTTTGGGAGGCATACAAGCTTGTTGACTAGATTAGTTTTGATGTGAAACCCTTGTCAGCTTCATGGCACTCCCCATCACTATGGCCACTCCAAAAAATGTATAGACAGCTCTAATTTTGGTAAGCTGACCTTCATTTGCCATCCTTGTTTCACTCAAGGATGCTGTTTGGATGTGATACCTGCTGACTGTTCTCATAAGAAGAGCTGTTTGTCCTTCAATTCTAGTGGATTTCATATTGTCCATGAGCATGTGCACATTCCATGCACCAATGGGTTAGTGAAATCATCTCCGCAAAAATTTTTGTACATTTGTTTGTGTTTTGAGCATAGAGTGGGATCCCTGCCTGCTGGTATACAGTCCAGGGCTAGGTTGGGTGAAGCAGATAATTTTAGGGCACCTTTTCTAGCCCCTTCCTCACACCAGGAGGTGAGTAGTGTGGTCCTTAAAAAAGCTGCTCAGACACTCAGGGAGCTGCTGAATCTCACTGCTGTTTCAGTCTAGTGAGAAGACAGACAGCCCCATGGCCTTGGCTGTCTGTGTGCAGGTTATGACTACAGCTCCCAGTATATCCATACCTGCTGCTTCATCACTTGTCTATTGCCACAGGACTTGAGGTAGCTAAAATAGCAAAATAGTATGGGTGATGTCTTTTGACTCATGCATGAGTTGGATTTAAATGAGGCAGAGTTGTATGAAGTTGTTGGCTTCACTCTCTCTTCTAGAAGCATCAAAATCCAGTGGCAGGATAAAAGTCAAGGTGACTGGTGATGGCTTGGGATGCAATGAATGACCTTAACACCTTCAATGTCTAACCAAGCTCTAAGCATTCTACTGTGACTGCTTATGCCACCTTGATGGCAATTTGGGGGGTAGTTTACACAAATACCACAGCTCACCAACGGGTTTGAGGCCCACAGGTTACCCTTAAGCTGGTTTAGCCCATCTGCTGAAATGTTTTCCTGGAGTATGGCCTCTGTGTGTGCTATAGATTCTTAGAGCCACTGGTGAGAGTCGAGTGTCAGGTAGACGTGAAAAGAGCAAAGCTGCCCTGAAAAGGGCTCAGCAGTTCTCACACCAGAGGTACTGGTCTGTCCTGAACAGATTCTGTACACCCCAAACCTGTTGAAGACAAAGGTGGTAAGAACAGGTCCCTTTGCATTCCACCAGTAACTTTATATCACGATGCCCTTGAGCCATATTCTCTCCTTGGTTCTAAACAGTAGAGCTATCCAATAAGGATATAGGCTATTCCAGTACATGATGATTTTCATGACATGAGAGGTCTTCCAGCAAAGGTTGGAAGACCACTTGTTGAGGATGTTAAAAAGGCGTAGTTTAGGTATGGGTTGGAATAGATAACCTCTAAGACTCTTTCCCTCCTAACTCTAGGTGGCTATGATTTTATCACTACTTCTTTGGTTCAGATCATTATACCAATCCTTCATCTGTTTCACTAAATTATCATCCTGTTCCCAT
>NW_020954138.1:0-5901 GCF_900497805.2 Vombatus ursinus
ATTCTATTTAAATATAACTTGGAAAAGGACAACAAGTATAATGGACTGATTATATAAGAGAGAAGTGACTTTTATACATACAATAATAGTTGATTATGCTTTTTTTCATTGTATTAGTTTATGTAATTCTATTTAAATATAACTTGAAAAAGGACAAGTACAATGGACTGGTTACATAAGAGAGAAGTGACTTTTATACATCCAATTTTCCCTTTAAAAATCATTAAAGGCAATCTCTGGAAAATCTGGTATTCATCTTCTTGATTTACAACTCTGTAAAGAGAGAGGATTGCATAGTAAACCTTAGTAGTATGGGCCATATTTGTTAAGAATTTGAATTAATTTGTTCGTGAGTTGGAGTATTTACCTTTGTATTGTCCATGAGGAAAAGAATTACTAATCAAATGAATGATGTAAATCAAATTAATTATGTACCTTTGGAGAAGATTGTAAGGGATGGGGTTAATGAAATTATTAGAACAATTCTTCATGCCCTCTTAAGTATTTTAAGGAACATTTACATAAGATACTTAATATGCTAATTACAGTCATTCTTATCTATTTATTAAAGCAGGTCTACCAAAGAGATTCAGCTTCTGTGAATAACTTAAAACACCACATAATTCAAATTAATCTTCTCTAAAGTTAATTTTTATTATTTTTATTTTTATTATGAGATTTTCATTATGTATAGGAAAAGAAGTTAAAACAAAGTCTATTTTTTATAATTTGGCAAAACTTCCCCTGCCCCCACATTAGAATCCTGTAATAAGTATACAAATTAAATATCTTTGTGGAAATAAACTTTGCCATCAGCCATTTAACTATCAGCTTGTGTAGGACATTTCAGGAACATTTATGATTGAATACACAAGAAGCTTTGAGGAGATGATGAGCTGTGTAATCTTGGACATATCAATCAACCAGTCAGCACTGATGAAACACTTACTATGTACCTGGCACCGTACTAAGTGCTGGGGATACAAAAAGAGGCAAAAGACAATCACTTAATGTTTCTGAGCCTCAGTTTCCTTGTGTGCAAAATGAAGAGTTTGCACTTGTTGATCTCAAAGGTCTGTTCCAGGTCTAAAATGTCATGTGTACCTGGTGGGTACAAAGGCCATGGGATAGTCAAATTGAAATGACTGACTCCTGTTGACGAATTCTGTGAAAGAGAACCCTGGCAGAAGCAGCTGGCAGCTACCTACCTGGTGATAACAAGTAACTGAATCAATTATTTAAAAAAATAGGTCTCAGATGCTATGGTAACTAGGTCTAGTTTTTGAAATCTCAGTAAAATATGTCCATTCCAGTCTACCTCAGTGGTCTGCAGCTCAGTAATGTGAATCATCCCTCAAACAGGGCAAGTCACGATCCATCCTCCCTTCTTATATCTCCTAAAGCATATCAAAAGGGTAAACTATACCCCAGAGCTACCCTGTGTGAGCCAGTAACTGGTCAAATTGGAAGAGTCAGACTGGAAATCTTCAATTGGTTTGTCTTAGACCAAAATCAAGGTTTTTTAATGCTTTTTTTCATTTTATTGCATTGAAATTATTATTTTAAAAATCATCTTCAGCTCTCATGCTTTTAGCACTGAAACTTGATCTCCAAATGAGTTGTCTCTTCCTTTTTCTTCTAACCCTAATCATACATAAATTACATTTTCTTGCCAACCAATTTGTTTTTCTCTTTGGATGCCCTTTTAAATTTTTTCCTGAAATTAACCTAATCTGTTTCTGGAACACCATAAATGAGCCACTGTGAACTTTTGTGAAAGAATTAAGCAGTGTCTTTGGGAAAAGTCATGGGGTAGGAGAGTGATGCTCTGGGTATTTGGTCGGTGGCTACCATGCCTTAAAATAAGTAAACAGTTATCAACTGGGTGGTATAAGGCCAGGTGATTGTATATGCTGTGAGGAAATGTGTGAAAGCAACTTGAAGTAAAAAAGTGTAAATGGAAATATGTCACCAGATCTAAGAGAAACACAATACACTCTTCTCCTTTTCAAATAATTTTTATTTGATTTTCATGGAAACTCCCCCTTGTAGGGAAATTTTGAGTGTGTTTCATGTAGACAGATGCTGGTTTTTCCCTGAACTTAATTGATTAAAAGAAGAGCCATGAGGAAATGAACATAGCAGTGGAAAAGGTGGGTCTTCAAGGCAACACAAATTTTATTGGTCAAAATGGATTCTGTGGACTGCTTATCTTTATTTATTACAAGGTTAAATACTTGGCACAATCAATACTTTTTGATTAATTAACTTATGTATGTTTGACATATTTCCAGAAAAATGCCCACTTTCTAATAAAAGCCCTTTCCAAGTATTTGATAAAATTGCCCCTTCTCGGTATCTATTTGCAAAGAGTTAGAAGGATGTCCAAATATGTTATCTCCTTGTTAATGGTTCTATGTCATCAACATTCAAAGTGGAATTGCTAACTACCTTTTGTAAGTTTTTTGAAAGATTTTTTAAAAAGTGCTAATTTTGAATTTTGGGGATTCTTTAAAGTGTTTGGTAAAATTTTTGGGGAAGATCAGTCAGAGTAATAATTTTGCAGTCTGACTGCCAGTTTAGTTAACTGAAATTGCTTTCTCTTTCAAAGGTCACTAAGGACTTCCTTTCTAATTGACAAATCTAGTGACTTCTTTTAAAAAGTGTTCTATATCTGTGAACCATCAGCAATGTTTGAGTTATTGAACACCCTACCCTACTGAATACTTTCTCCTCCCTTGACTCAGAAAAAGTACATATTCAACCAGGAATTCTCTTCCTACTTCTCAAGTTGTTCTCTTATCTCCTTCACTAGCTCCTTGTTCTTTTACTGATTCCTTTAAGTGAGTCTTCCTTTCTTTTCTTTTCTTTTTTTTCATATGAGGCAGTTGGGGTTAAGTGACTTGCCCAGGGTCATACAGATAGTAAGTATCAAGTGTCTGGTATGAGATTGGGATTTGAACTCAGGTTCTCCTGTCTCCAGGGCCTGTGCTCTATCTGCGCCACCTAGCTGCCACTTTAAATGAGTCTTCCTTAAGGCTCACTTTTTATTTCTCTTTTCTCTCTGTATTTATTTCTCTTTTCTCTCTTTTCTTTGGCCAATATTCATACTCATGGCTTCAATGATCATTTTCATATATATTCCCAATCTATATTGCTAGCTTTAATGTCTCTTCTGAACTCTAGATCTGTATTTCCAAACCTACCTATTTCACAATACTTAAATTTCTCTGAAACAAAATTATTACCTTCCTTCCTAACCCTTCTTCTTCTGACTTCACTTTTTCTGTTATTTGAATCTAGAATTTTAACTAGGGTAGGTTTATGAATGCTTTGTTCAAGGGCACCAAATTTAGAGGGTGCTTAACAGTACTTGCCATGTTTCTGAAGCTACAAGTAGTGTAGTTTAGCACCTGGTTACTAAAAATAATTAAAAAAAGCTAGGGGTTAGGCTGGGGCATACTCTCTCTCTCCTGCTTGGTGGCCTCTTTAGCATCAACTGTAGGATGGTATCCCGTGTGTCTGTCCCCATACAGAGGTGGTGTACTGCACACTTCCCTCAACAGAGATCATGCTTTGAAGTACTTGCCCAGGGCATAAAATTTCCACATTACAACTCTGATTGCAATGTCTTTCTCCCAGTCTTCCATATTCAAAACCTAATTTTCTTTGACTTTTCCTTCCCTGTCCTCATTTGAATGAATGAAAAAGCATTGATTAAGCCCTCACTGTGCAGAGCTATGCTAAGTGCTGAGGATAAAAATAGAAAGGCAGATAATCCCTCCTTTTAAGGAGCCCCACATTCTAATGGGAGAGATAACATATACAAGACATTTCAGCTGTAAATTAATTATTTATTGGCTTGACTTAACTTGTAAAGGGCCCATCGGTGCAGTGGTAAAGCATAATAATACATCTTCTGTAATGTTCTTTTCTCTGCTAAATACATTCGTATCCCTTTATAATGTTGTGCCAAGACCTTTGGTGGGGAGAACTTTCTTTTCTGGGTCTTAAGTAAGTGTGATTACTGAGGAGGTGGGGGTTTAGTACCTGGAGAAGTAGTTGCCAGGTCCCACCTCCTTCCTGGGTTGCTTTCTGGGATGATGGCTTCAGGGGCTGGGCTTGGAAGTAGCACTAGTTGGTCTAGGGAATGAAGTTCCCTCTCTCTGGGTTCTTGGGCTTACCAGCCAGTCAGTGGCAGTTGGTCAGCTGTTGGTGGTGGTATGGAAGGTGGCTCCTTTTCCCACAATGATTGCTCCTTTCATTTCTAGCTTCAGGACCTGGGTTAGAAGCAGGACCAGTTTTCTAGAGTTACAGTGATACTCCTAGGGCTCTTGGGTTCAGAGTCCTGGGCTATCTTCATCTGAGTTTCATGGGAGGTTGTGGTATAAGTGCTGGTTGGGGCTTGATTCCCCTGGCACATACCAGCTTCTACCTGTCCCTCCAGGTGCCTTTCTGCTTCAGCTGTGCTGGCTTGCTTTGCCTTGGAGGTGTCAGTTGGTTGACAGTTGATGGAGATGACTTGCCCCATCTTGATAGAAGCTGCTTCCCTGGATGCTGTGGAACCTAAGGATTTCCAGTCAGTTTACAAGTCTTTTAAGTTCTACCTGTGTAACACCTTTCACACGTATCCATTCCCCTTCTTTCCATTTCCACTACCATGCCATTCAATTCACTTGCATGTCATGGCATCACCTCCTTGATGTCATGGTCTTCCTTGAGAACGAAGGACAAACAACATTTCCATTACTTCCATTCTGGTGCCGACTCTCATTACCACCTGCCTAGACAAATAGAATAGTTTTCCAACAGCTCCTCCAATCTCAATTTCCCCCCTTCTAATCTCTCATTCATACATCTACCAGATGTATTTTTTTGACCCATAGATCTGCTCATTCCACTCTTCTCAAAAACTGTCAACAAGTGAAGGTCAGACTCCTTTCCCTAGCCTTATTCCTTTCCCTAGCCCATAAGGTCCTCCATTATCTGGCACCACCCTCAATTTTCAGTCGTAACTCATGTAACTTCTCTCCATGTAATGCTGTACGAAATCCTGGATAACACACATGTGCCACAAACAGGCAAAAGCTGGGAATGAAGATCGAAGGAGATGAGGCTAGACAACATTGGGAGATGAGTGTTCTTGACAATTCTAAACTCCTCAGTGCTGCAAAAACTCATTTTTTAACACTAGTCTTCTTGCCAGTGATGCTCTGTGGCCACAAGCCATAGCACACAACAATCTTGGAAAAACCAAAATTGCAGGAAGCTTAAAGAACAATGGAAAGGTACATGGTAGATGTAAGTACTGTTATGTATAATGTATTACTAGTGAGGGCTTATGTCCATGACGTACCAGGAAAGACACCATTTCATGTAGACAGCACGAAAAGGAGGTGGGTTATTCATGTGATGAGAGCCAGAGATAACAAACACAGAAAACTCAAGTGCTACACTAGTAACCATGAAATTTTAAATTTCAATATATCATACATTTATTGAGCACCTGTGTGCCAGACATTGTGTTAGGTTCTAGGGTTACAAAGAGAAAAACAAAACTCTCCCTGTCCTCAAAAGCATTTATGTTCTATTGCAGAATACAATGTGTATACTTTTAAGGAATATTAAGGGGTTCCTTGAACTTGTCTTTTTGAGTTGCCATATTTTCCCGAAATCTGATGGACCCAGAGTATGCAGAAGGCCTTGAATGTGTCAAGAACAAAGTCCTACCACGAGCTGACAGAATTTGTTGTTTGCATCTCCAACTGGCCTCCCTGTGTGTCCTTGGGAGTCAGGACAGGTGAAAGTCAGTCTGTGGTAGGCTGAGAACCTGCTTGTGCATTTGGGATCTTTGAGAATAAGCCGACCCTCCTATCTGCATAGTCTAGCAGTTCCCAAGGG
>NW_020954139.1:0-1052 GCF_900497805.2 Vombatus ursinus
AACTCTGTTTCCTCATCTATCAAGTAGGAATAATGCCTGTAGTAGTGATCTCACAGATCAAACTGGATAATGTGTGCAAAATATTTTGTAAACTTGAAAGTACTTTGTCAGCTATTATTGACTATCATTAATCAAAAAAACTTGTACATTATAGAAAAATTAGGAATAACCAACTATTGCAGATAAAGTGGAAAACTAGCATGGATATCTCAACAAGATAGGTTATATGGGGGTTGTGGGGCCCCTTAAGTCCAGTGTGCAACTGGCCAACCTCCCAACTTAGTTTAAATGGCTGACTGCCCCTCATTTCAATCATTCCCAGAATGGTCTTGTGGTGGTGGTACAATAGAATATGTCCTGTAGCTTTCTGCCGGTCTGCAATACTCTGAAGTTAGATATTTTACCTATATACTGGGAATTTCTGAACAAGAACTTCAGTCTGGTGCTGCCACACCTGGTATTCTGTCCTCAGGGCACAGGAAACAGACTAAAGTGGCCACCAACATAGTACTTTTAAAAACAAAAGGCAATTTAGACCATACAACTTTAGAACTGGAAGGAACTTTAGGGATCATTTAGTCCAATCCCCTCTTTTAAATAAATATTCTTATTACAGACTTTTTTTAAAGCAATATAAACAAATACAAATAAAATAAGGACTGAAACTATATAATCTATGTACTTTAAAGAAGAAATAATATAAGCTTTAAAAATTTATTCATTCTATGTATCTTCTTCTGTGTAAGTAGAAAGTTATTTTTACATAGTGATAGTCATTACATTATTTTTGTGTTTTCTTCACTTTGTAAGTTTGCATATTTTTCCACATTTATTTAAATTGCTTGCCATTTTGAAGAATATAGTAATCTAGCACATTGTCATATCATTTGTGAAGGCATTTTTTCCAGTTGTTAGACATCTAGGTTATTTCCAGTTTTATGTTGTTGTAAATAATGCATCTATGAATATTTATGTACTGACATCATTTACACTGATGACATTCTTAGCCACTATAGCCTTATTATATACGGGTCAAAAGGCATGATCAATTT
>NW_020954139.1:1062-21833 GCF_900497805.2 Vombatus ursinus
ACTCCTAAGAGCAAAATATTTCAAGTAGAAAATCCAGTGGCTGTTTGTCTTTTGTAGTGAAGTTAATATAATTGGCTAAGTAAATCTGGACCCTGGTCAGGATCTGAGTGGTCCATCTTCTGGTTCTGAAGGAAAGTTAGGCTTGGAGTTTTTGTTGACAAAAGGCTTGATTCAAAGTAGGGAAAGTAAAAGCATACTCTTCTAATTAAGCCTGCAGACTGCATATAATTTGTTGTTTTCTTTTTCTCTACAGATGTCTCATATGAAGAAGTTTCACACTAGTTAAAACATTTTCCATATTTCCTTCTTGGCTACACCATCCAATTATGTCATCTATTTTAGCATATCTTACAGCTGTAAATCAGGATTGAATTACAGAATGACTGGTACATTTAAAAGTTAATTAATTTAAAAAGAAGCAATATAAAATAGTGAGTATATTTGTTTGGGACCAAAAGATCCTGCGATGGCTTACCAGTTCTGCCACTGATTCACTGTGCGACCTTGGGAAAATCATTTAACTCTTCTCTGCTTCAGTTCTATCCTGAACCCTCTTGCCTTCTCCCTCTATACTATTTCACTTGGTGATCTCGTCAGCTCCTATTGATTTAATTACCATCTCTATATTGAAAAATTCTCAAATCTACATATTCTACCCCAAACTCTCTGCTCACCTCCAGTCTCACATCTTCAACGCAATATCCATTAGGTTATCTTAAACCCAATATGTCCAAATGAACCTCATTAACTTTCCCCCCAAACCTTTTCCTCCTCCTACCTACACTCTTCACTGAAGAGGGCAACATCATCCTTCCAGTCCATAAGGCTCACAACCTAGGTGTCATCCTGGCTTCCTCACTATCTCTCACTCCCCGTATCCAAGCTATTGTCAAGGCCTGTCAATTTTACTTTTGCATCATCTGAATATGCCCCCTTCTCTCCTCTGACACTGTCACCACTCTAATGAACACCTCACCTCATGCCTCAATTATTGCAACATCCTGCTGGTGTATCTGTTTGCCTCAAATCTCGCTCTCTCAAATGAATGAAGATTCAGCCACTAAAGTGATTTTCCTAAAGCACAGGCCCAATCATGTCACTCCTCTATTCAATAAACTCTAGTGGCTTCCTATTGCCTGCCTCTAGGTTCAAACACAAAATACTGTTTGGTATTCAAAGCCTTTTATAACCTAGCCCCCTCCTACCTTTCCAGTCTTCTTGTACCTTACTCCCTGGCACATGCTCTTCACTCCAGTGACACTGGCTTCTTGGCTATTCCATGAACAAGTCACTTCATTCTATCAGTTCCAGGCATTTTCTCTGGCTGTCCCCCAAGCCTGGAATGCTTTCCCTCCTCTGCTCCAACTACTGACTTCCCTGTCTAACTTAAGTTCCAACTAAAATTCCATCTTTTACAAGAAGCTTTCCCCAGTCATTCTTAATTCCAGTGCCTTGCCTCTGTTAATTATCTCCTATTTATCCTGTATATAATTTGCTTTGCATATATTTATTTTCATGTTGTCTCCCCACTTAGATTGTAAACTCCTTGAGAACAAGACTGTCTTTTGCTTCTTTTTTTTTAATCCTCAGTACGTAGCAGTGTCTAGCACATAGTAGGCACTTAATATATGTTTATTCATTGATGGATGGAAGAAAACATTGACTTCCTATTTGACAAGATGTCAACACGAACTAGTTAACATTTCTAAAATATTTAGTGCTTCGAGGACAAAGGAACTATCTGAACAGAAAGGCTTATCAGATACAGGGCATTTCTCTGATTTGTTTGCTTTAATGGACAGGACATAGGAAAAGGTTGCCTTCTAAAAAAAAAGTTATGGATTATATGGAGGACCATATTATATAGATTATATAGAGACAGCCAGGTGCCTCAGTTCAACATGAGTTCAAATCCAGCCTCAGACACTTACAAGTTATGTGACCCTATGCAAGTCAGTTAACCTCTATTTGCCTTAATCCACTGGAAAAGGAAATGGCAAACCATTCCAGTATCCTTCCCAAGAAAACCTCATGGACAATATTGGCATGCTATGGTCCATGGGGTCAAGAAGAGTCAGAAATGACTGAACAATAATATATGGAGAGCCAAAGGATTCTATAGGGGCTGATTTCTTCTGGACTTAAGAGATTGTTGAAATTTCTGCTTTTAAAAATACTAGTATTTTTATTTTTAAATAGTATTTTTCCCCAGGTTACATATCAAGAAAATTTTTAGCATTCATTTTTCAAGATTTTGAGCTCCAAATTTTTCTTGCTCCCTCTCTTCCCTCCCCTTTTCTGAAACATGGAAGGCAGTTTGATATAGTTTATACATGTGATATCATGTAAAACATATTTCCTTATTCATCATAGTTGTGGAAGAAGAAGCAGATCAAAAGGAAATAAAACCATGAGAAAGAATAAAGTAAATGAAAGAATTATGCTTCTATCTGCATTCTGAGTCTGTCAATTTTTTTTATGGATGTGGATAGCATTTTCCTTCATGAGTCCTTTGGACTTGTCTTGGATCCCCGTGTTGCTGAGAAGAGCTGAGTCATTCACAGTTGATGATCACACGATGTTGCCAATACTGTGTACATGTTTTCCTGGTTCTGCTCATTTCACTTTACATCAGTTTGTACAAGTCCTTCCAGGTTTTTTCTGAAATCTGCCTGTTCATCATTTCTTACTGCACAATGGTATTCCATTATATTCATATACCACAGCTTGTTCAGCCATTCCCCAATTGATGGGCATCCCCTCAATTTCTAATGTTTTGCCACCACAAAAAGGGCTGCTATAAATATTTTTGTATGTGTAGATCCTTTCCCCCTTTTTATGATCTCTTTGGGATACAGACCTAGTGGTGGTATTGCTGGACCAAAGGGTATTCATAGTTTGGTTGCCCTTTGTGCTCCAAAGTTCCAAATTGATCTGCAGAGTGGTTGTATCAATTCACACCTCCACCTACAGTGCATTAGCATCCCAATTTTCTCACATCCTCTCTAACATTTATTACTTTCCTTTTTCATCATATTAGACAATCTGACTGGCATTTCAGAGTTGTTTTCATTTGCATTTCTCTAATTAAAAGTGATTTAGAGCATTTCTTCATATGCCTATAGATAGTTTTAATTTCTTCATCTGAAAACTGTCTCTTCATATCCTTTGATTATTTATCAATTGGGGAATGACTTGTATTCTCATACATTTGACTCAGTTCTCTATATCTTTGAGAAATGAAGCCTTCATCAGAGACGCTTGCTGCAAAGATTGTTTCCCAGGTTTTTGCTTTCCTTCTAATCTTGATTGCATTGGTTTTGTTTGTACAAAAGTTTTTCAATTAATATGATCAAAATTATTTATTCTACATTTTGTAATGCTCTCTGTCTCTTGTTTGGTCATGAATTCTTCCCCTCCCCATAGATCTGATAGGTAGACTATCTCTTGCTCTTCTAATTTGCTTCATTGTCTATGGTACCTTTTAGCAAGATGTACTTTCCTTCTTTATCTCTTTTAATTAGGTCTATTTTTGCTTTTACTTTGTCTAAGATCAGGATTGCTACCCCTGTTGTTTTTTTTTTTACTTCAACTAAAGCATAATAGATTTTGCTTCAGCCCCTTACCTTTGCTATGTGTGTGTCTCTCTTCTTCAAGTGTGTTTCTTGTGAGCAACATATTGTAGGTTTCTGTTTTTTATCTGCTCTGGTATCTGTTTCTGTTTTATGGGAGATTTCATCCCATTCACATTCACAGTTATGATTACTACCTGTATATCTCCCTCCATTCTATTCTTCCTCCTGTTTATTCCCACTCTCCTTTCCTCCTTTCCCACCTCACCAGTGTTTTGCTTCTGTCTACCACTTCCCCTGATCTGCCCTCTCTTATTTCAGTCCCCACTCCACCCCCTTTACTTAATCTTCTCCCCTCCTACTTCCCTGTTGGATAAGATAGATTTCTATATTCAACTGATTGCGTATATTATTCCCTTTTTGAGCCACCGCTAGTGAGAGTAAGGTTCAAGCGATGCCCAACACCCACCTTCCTATATTCCCCTCCACTGTAAAAGATCTTTCTCACCTCTTCATATGAAATAATTTGTCCCATTCTACCTCTCCCTTCCTTCTGCACTCTTTGTACTCCTTTTTCTCATCCCTTAATTTTTTTTATGTCATTTCCTCAAATTCACCTTATACCCGTGTTCTCTAGGTATATTCCTTCTCTCTATACTGTTAGTGATACATTTTTTAAGAGTTACAAGTATCATCTTCCTGAGGGATGTAAACAGTTTAGCTCTATTGAATCCCTTGTTTTCTTCTCCCTTTTTACCTGTTTATGCTCCTCTTGAGTCTTGATATTGGAGGTCAAATTTTTGGTTTAGTTCTGGTCTTCTCATTATCAAGGCTTGAAATCCTTCTTTTTCATTGAATGACCATATTCTCCCTTGATGTATTATGCTTAATTTTGCTGGGTAAATGATTCTTGGTTGTAGTTCTAGCTTCTTTGCCTTCTGTATTATCATGTTCCATGACCTCCAATCCTTTAATGTTGCAACTGCCAGGTCCTGCCTGGGTGATCCCTGATTGTGACTCTCCAGTATTTGAATTGTTTCTTTCTGGCCACTTGTAATATTTTTCCTTGACCTGATAGTTCTGAAATCTGGCTATGACATTCCTTGGGGTTTTTATTTTGGGATCTCTTTCTTGAGGTGATTGCTGGATTCTTTCAATGCCTATTTGCCCTCTGGTTCCAGGACATCAGGGCAGTTTTCCTTGATGATTTGTTGAAAGATGCTTTTCAGGTCCTCCTTTTGATTATGGCTTTCAGGTAGTTCAATGATTCTGATATTGTCTCTCCTGGATCTGTTTTCAAGGTTGGCTGTTTTTTCCCATGAGGTATTTTACATTTTCTCCCATTTTTTCACTCTTGAATTTGTTTGATTGATTCATGATGTGTCATAGAGTCATTAGCTTCCACTTGCCCAATTCTAACTTTTAAGGTATTGTTTTCCTCAATTAGCTTTTGTACTTTCTTTTCCATTTGGCCAATTGTACTCTTTAAGGAGTTGCTTTCTTCAGTGGACTTTTGTATCTTCTTTTCCATTTGGCCAAATCTACTTTTTAACCAGTTTTCCAAGCTATTGAGTCTTTTTTTTTTGGTAATTCTTTTGCATCACTCTCATTTCTTCTCTCATTTTTTCTTCTAACTCTCTTATATGATTTTTAAGCTTCTTTTTGAGCTCTTCCATGAGTTCTTTCTGGGCTTGAGACTACTTCCCATTTTTCTTTGGGATTTTGCCCATAGGTGTTTTGACATTGTTGTCCTCTTCTGAGTTTGTGTCTTGGTCTGCCCTGTCACCATAATAACTTTCTATGGTCATATTCTTTTTTTGTCATTTTCTGCTCATGCCCCCTCCTTCTTTTTGGCCTTTTTTCCTTTCTTTTAAATTTGTTCTCTGCCCCCAGGGTGCCAGGGGCACTGTCTCTGGCTTCTTGTGCTAGTGGCTGCAGGCCCTGGCTGTTTACCTCATGCTTTACAGATGTTGCCCTGAGTCCCATGGAGGACTTTGTGTCTGGTGCTGTGCTGAGGGTGGCTTATGGGGGGTTGGCTGAGGCTGCTGGAGGCTGTGGGGATCTGGCAACTTACCTGGATAAGCTGGGATCCTAGTGGTGGTGTCTGGCATGTGCTGAGGCCTAGTGAGGTATTTCTGCATTTCCCAGTGGCTACCCTGAAGCACATGGTGATCAGACCTCTGGAAGCTGCCTGTTTGCCTGGAGCTACCCTGAAGTGTGGTGGTGGGTGCCGGCTGGCAGCTGTCTATTTGCTTAGGCAGTGGTAGGGTAGGTATCTACCTGTTTGCCCACGGCTGTGCTGAAGCATGTGGAGGTCTGACTGCTGCAGGATATCTCCCCACCCACCCCATACACACACTGAAGCATGTGATGGTTTTTGGAGCTAGATTCTATGCTCCCTGTCTATGCTAAGGCATTTGTGTTGCTGTTATTAGTGTTTACCTGCTCTACCACCCTGGGGCTCACGATCTCCCTCTGGTTTGCTGGGGTGGGGCTTGCTGCTGGCTTGCCCTTCTTGTCGTGGGCTGCACTCTCCTTTCACCAGAGTGAGACAGATCTTTCTTGTTAATTCTCTAAGTCTCTCGGGCTAAAAGATCATTTCACCCTTTTTGCTGGTTCTTCTGTCCCAGGATTTGTTTAGGGGCTCTATTTTCTGGTTGTTTGGAGGTTGACTCCTGGAAGTCCCAAATTCTACTATGTTTAAAGCAATGCAGTTCTAGTTTTTCACTTTCTTATGCACTCTATATACAAGATCATGCATACAACATGTCTTTATGTAGTTTTGTAGTCATAAGAATAAATAGGAATGCTACACATCTTTAGACATAACCACATTCTACTGGCATCACCTAATGTGGCAGCTATTATTAATGGATAGGAAGACCTGTACCAAGTGCTAGATTAATAGGTGGGAAAAGGAGGTTCCTCATAGGATATGAGTACAAATTTTTATCTATTATTATGATATCCAATGACCTGTCCTTCTAATGACTTAAATTGAAAGGAAATGTAATAATCAACCAACAGGGTTATTATTAAGTAATTGTTAAGCACATAATATGCATTTAAATATAAGATGTGGTTCCTTCCTTCAAATAGCTTACAACATGATTGGGGAGACAACATAAACATATCAAATAATGAATAATACTAGAGAATATAATATATCATTAAATTGTGTGCAACCAACTCTAAATGCTGTAAATATTGAGAAGAGAAGGAGTTAATGGGGAATAGCTTCAAGGAGCCAGGCACTGAAAGATGCGGAGGATTTGAGGAGACAGATTAGAGAAGGAAGGGCTTTCTACATAAAGGAAAGAACATGAGCAAAGGCATGGAGGTGGGAATAGAGATGACACGCTTGTGGGACAGTGGGGAAATCATAAAGTGACTATGTTGGGAAGGAAATCAGGGTAAAGGACAGATGATGGAGGGCCTTGAAAACCAGTTAGAGGAATATTTAGCTGCTATGCTAATATAGAGAGAACCACTCAAAGTTCTGTTCAGGGGAAGGTTGGTCTGAGCAGAATAGATTGAGCCATCCTACTAATGAGAGAAGTCATCTAAAAGAATGTTGCAGTAGGTCAATTATGAGATGACAATGACCCGAAATGTAGTGGAAATGAAAATGGAAGAACAAGTGAACAAGAGATGCTTAGAGGAAAAATAATTGATTGCTAGATATGGTGATGGAAATGAATCATAAGATAGAAATTGAAGGTTGGAAAATGAATGGTTTCTGCCTAACAACCCTAACCACACCCCTTCAGACCTGACCACATACGCAAAGTACCATTAGTTTTATGAGAAAAGAACTCTGGGGTGAGTTGCATCTATTCATATGTCTAGAAACAAAATTTAAACACACTAGCACTAGAGTTAATGTTTTCATTCACTATTAACCAAAATGTCTTATGTTCTTTTTAATGTGTATGACATTTTGCATATTCTCTGTAGTATTGTAACTACTCACTTTAACATTTTTAGCTCTTAGACATTGAACATGATTCAAAGATGCCAGAAAACTAAAAGCAATTTCAACAGATTGGAAATACACAGATCCCCATAAACCAGCCCTTTGGATTGCCTAAAGTTTTCACTTAGCCCCTGAAATTTGGCTTAGGAAGAAAGGGGTGAAGGATGGAAACAGATTCAAGTATCCTTTCCAAGCAGAGTGGCTGGGATGAGTCCATGAAACTCCCAGAGGGAGCATGGGGGATGACCATTTAAGGATCTTAAAACTGTGACATTCAGCAAACAGTGGGTCAATAACCCATTTAGCAAATGTCAGTGCAGCCTGAAGAGAGGAATAGAAAGGAGAAAAATACATTCCACAGCTGGGACTGTTTAGAACTAGGGAACAGATAGTTTAGAGGATGAGGGGGAAAAATTCTCTTGACTTCTTTCCTATGAATAAATCATTGCTACACACTTCCCCCCCTCCCTCCTTCACTCATGTTTTATGTCCCTTGTTTTGCCTCCTCCTCTTGATACCATTTCCATCTTTTCTTCATAATATTTATGCCATCCCATCAAACCCATGATTCACATTAATTTTGGGGAGAGACTTAGGTTTGATCTTGCCTACTGTACTTAATGGTTGTATGATCACGGGCACTACTTAATCTCTCAGAGTCTCATGTTCTTCATCTATTAAAAGGGAATAATACCAGTAGTACTTACCTCACAGGGATGTTTTGAGACAGAAATGAGATTATATAATTGCTTTGCAAACTTTAAAATGCTATATAAACATGAGCTAATAATAATAATTTTAGGCCACTTACATATACGTAGTATATAGACCTATGCTGTGTATATATAGATGACTGAAGCTATCTAGCACAGTTTCTCAGAGTCTGCTCTAGGCAAAATCAAAATGGGTAAAATTTATATTCCAGTTCTCTTACTGCCCCTTTTCCAGTGTTATCCCTTTTAGGGACTCAGTTTCCTCATCTGTAAAGCAGGGATGATGATACATACACTATCTCATAGATTTGTTATGAGGAAAGTACCTTGTTATTACAAAAGTGGATACTTATGTAGTATGTTAAATTTTGCAAAGCATTTTAAAAATACAATTTCAGTTGAGTCTCACAACTTTGTAAGCTAAGTTATGTTGCAGACAAGAAAACTGAGGAATGGCGAGGTCAAGAGATTTGTTCCAAGTCACAAGACCTCTGTATGCTTACCAGGCAGGATTTATAACTGTCTCCTGACTCCAGGGCTTTCCTGACACTCTTTCCACTCCACCATGTTGGCAAATAGCCATAGAAGATGTTATGAACTTTAAAGTGCTACGTAATTATGATACATAATTTTTTAAAGACATAAATGTAAAGTTACATTTTAATGGAGGACTCCTCAATTTTTTTTTTTGAAATCAGTTTTAGGTGGGCAGGAAAGACCTTATATTGAGAGGGAAAAGAGAATCTTAGTGCCCATTAGATCACAAGAGAGAACATGATTGTCTGTATTCCTCCCAGGTGAGTTGTTTCAGTGAGCTCTGTTGGACAAAGTATGGTGTTGATGGGGCTCAGGTTGTTGATTTAATTGTCACATGGGCCAGTGTCATGAGAAACATGTGCTTGCTTCTGTGTTTGGCAGTGTCATGGAGTTTGTCCTATGAAGAGAAGGATTCCTTGTCAATGCAGAGATTCTATAAATGCTCTTCTTCATAAATGATTTCGTATTAACTTCATCAAACCTCACAATAATATAAAATTTCCTTGATGAAATCTATAATCATTTAAAAGAGCTCAGCTAAAACAGAATGGTTTATCAAACTGGATGAAAAATGCCTAAATGACATACAGCAGTAGGGACAATGCATTGATTCAGTTTGGCTATTGAAACATTTTTGCCAGATATTGTACATCTGGTCATTAGAAGATTACATTTTGGGAAATTGTGTAGTACTTTTTTGTTTTTTGGCTAGGCAATGGGGTTAAGTGACTTGCCCAGGGGTCACACAGCTGGGAAGTATTATGTGTCTGAGGCCACATTTGAACTCAGGTCCTCCTGACTCCAGTGCCAGTACTCTATCCACCGCACCACCTAGCTGCCCCCTGTGTAGTACTTTCAATTTTTCTAAGCTACTTGTGTAAAAGCCCATCTCTTTACTGCAAGTATTGAATAAGAACAACATTTAGCAACAATATTCAACAACATATAGCCTCTTAGTGATTCTAATTACTTCATATATACTTATAGCTGTACATGCTGCTTTTCTCTATAAAATGTAAACTCCTTGAGGGTAGGGGTTATTTCTTTTTTTTTTGTCTTTGTATCCCCATCACCTAGTATAGTACTTTACACATAGTAGTCATTTAATAAATGTTTGTTGATCAATGGAAGAACCTTCTATATGGAAGGCTCTAATCTATCCTAAATACCACAGCTATATTAATATTGCAAGACTCAGATCTGACCATGTTACTACGCTACTCAAAAAAACTTAATCATTCCTCACTGTCTTTTACATGAAGTCTGAACCAAGCTTGTTCCTTCCTTCCTTTCTTCTATCCTTCCTTCCTTCCTTCCCATATGATTAATGCAGGAATTTATTTTGTTTGACTATACAATTTGTAACAGATTTTATTTTTCTTGACTTCCCAATGAGTGGGGGAGAGGGAAGTGGGAGGGAGAGAATTCAGAACTGAAAAGTAAAATAAATTAAATAAAAAAACACCTATGATATTAGCTGTGTGACCATGAGCAAGTCATTTAACCTGAGTTTCAATTTCTTCAGCTGCAGAATCCAAAATAACAACCCTTATATGACCTGCTTCAGAGGGTTGTTGTGAAGACAGCACTATAAGAATATGAACGATTGTTGAAAGTGAGACATTAAGCAATTTTTAATTCAGACCACACTGTTCATTATCCTTCCCACACTGTGATTAATAACAGTAGTTTATATAGTGATTGCAAAAAAAATTTGCATCTGTTATATCTCTTGATCCTTAAAACACCCATGAGAAGAGGGTAGTAGAAGCCTCTCTATTCCCATGATCTAATTTTGCAATAAACTTGGACATCAGTATCTATCAGATGCTTTTTATCATTCTCAGAGACTATAAGTAATTTATAAATTGCACTTACACCTGAGCCTACAGGCACTGGAACAGATCCACTCAATACTTGAATACCCTGAATTGTATTTACTGATCATCTCATGTGGTCAAGCAAATCCTAGAATTCAACTATCATCTCTATGCAGATGACTTCCAGATCTACATATCTATGCTTCATCTTTCTCTTAAGATCTCTAGGACGATATTTCCAACTGCCAGCTGGATATTACTTGGGTGCTTGCATAGCCATATCAAACTTGACATGTCCAAAGCAACTCATTAAGAAAAACTATTTTTCTGATTGAACTTGAAGTGGGAAAGGGGAAGCAATGCCTTTGTTTGGACTGTCCAGGCCAGGGGCAAGCAGTGTAGGAAAAACCTAATCCATGAAATGGAATTGCTCTTAGGTAGGGAGGAGAGGATTTCTCTCTCTTCATTCCACTAACCATATTTCTTTTTTTCTTTCTTTCCTTTTTTAGCTAGGCAATGGGGTTAAGTGACTTGCCCAGGGTCACACAGCTAGTAAGTGTTATGTGTCTGAGGCCGGGTTTGAACTGAGGTCCTCATGAATCCCAGGCCGGTACTCTATCCACCGCGCCACCTAGCTGCCTGAACCATATTTCTTTTAAGAGGAGCTATTTGACCAGTAGGAGACACTGCATCCAACAGGGAGCAAACTTACATTCTCCAGATATACTCACAGAGAAGTTTTATTCAAGGAGCTTCAAGAAGTGGGACTTCTGGCAGCAAAGAAGAGAGCTAGTTATGGACACAAGAGAACTGACAGTCAAAGATAGAGCTATGAAGAAAAGCAATTCCTGGGATTCCAGATCTTCATGAAGTTCCCCGAGAAAGAAGCACATGGGAGAGCTCTCTGATGAGCTCTGAAGCTTGGTGCCTTTGTTGAATTCTGAAACTGCCCTTTGTATTGATGTCAAGTTCCTTTGTCTATAGATACTGGAATATACTCTGCCTCCCACCCTTTTTTATTTTTCCAAATTGGGCCCCCATTCATCAACTTCCTTGAAAATTGGCCATCACTGATCTTCTGGCATCTTGTTTATCCTCCACAATCCGTAAGCATTATTAATGATGCTTTGGCAAATGAATATACACATTCTTTCCAAAATCTGGAATAATTTGCATAGCATGAGAGCAGAAATTTTTACATTCTGGGGTCCATCACACTGTTTTAAAAGTATTTTGATAACTCTATTTCAATAAAATTTTTATTATTTGTAGAAAACACACAACTCATTATCTTTCCTCTTAAACCCAACCCTTCTTTCAACTTCCCTAATTATGTCTAGCAAACTACCATTCTTCCAGTCATCCGGTTTTGTAACCTAAAAGTTATACCCACTTTCCCTTACCCACCAATGTCAATAAGTTGCCAAGTCTTGTTAATTCTACCTCCTGGACACTTCTTCCTACCTCTCCCCTTCTCTCTACTCACACAGACACCTGCCTCCTTCAGGTTCTTTCACCTCTTGCCTGGACTATTGCAAGAGCTTTCTCACTGGTTTCTCTGTCTTCAGTATCTTCACCTCTCCAATCCATTCTCCCCACAAATGCCAAACTGATATTCCTGTGGTGGAGAGCTCACCACATTACCCAAGAAACTTCAATGGCCTCTATAATAAAATGCCAATTTCTTTGGCATTCACAATCTGACTCCATTCTATCTTTCCAGATTGATCACGCATTACTCGGCTCCCTCCATACTCCAGTCAAATTGGCCTACTTGCTCCTATATATCTCTCATAATACTAGCTTGTAGATGACATCCTATCTCCTTTCTCTGTGCCTGGAATACTCTTTCTCATCACATTGGACCCTCTCTCTTGGAATTCTAGATCCCTTCAAAGCTCAATGTAAGTGCAACCTTTCAAGTGGCCTTTCAATATTCTCCCAGTTGTTACTGCCTGTCTCTGGAAACAGCTTTGGCAGTAGTGGGGTATATGTATATCCCATATTTACTTATCACCGAAGATATTGACAACTTTCCTACCCCATAAACTACCAGGTTCTTGAGTGCAGGCAGGTTCTTAATTTTGTTAGTAGATGCTAAATAAATTTTTATTGCTTAGTTTATAGAAGCCCAGAATACCCAAGTTGGAAGACATTGTGAGAGGTCATATGATCCAAAATACAATGGTTGTTTGGGCTTCACCCAATCCTACAAATACTAGAGATTGGGAATTTGTGAAGCTATGAAACAAGGTCCCCAAGGTTTCAACCTGACAACTCAAACTGCTGAGAACTAAGATAGTTGATGAGCCAACTAAGGCTCCCATTATTTGGGAATCTCCTTTTGCTACCTTAAATACCATTTCCTCCATGAAGCCTCTAATCACTCAAGTTGGAAATGTTTTTTTCTTCCTTGGACCTCACATAGTACTCTGTTTCTAAATGCATATTCCTGAAGAATACATGATTTCTGTGGTATGAATATACCTTCTACCAGTACAGATCACAAACCTTTCAGTATCATATAAAAAATGGTTACTATGGTCAAAAGTATCATTCCCTGGGGAAAACCCTTGAGGGAGAGGTTGTCATTGGGCCTGTATTTATAGCCTTTCACTTGGTATAGTAATAGTGTGGTATAACAAATTTACTAGTAGTAAAGACTTGGAGCCAAAAAAAAAATCTCAATACAAACCTGGCCTCTGATACAAATTAGCTGTGTGACCATGGACAATTTCCTTACTTTCTCTTGGATCCTTAGGTTCCTCGTCTGTAAAATGGGTATAATATTATCTTTAGTACTTACTTTACGGGGTTGTTGTGAAGCTCAAATGAGATAATATATGTAAAGTGACTTGAATACTTCAAAGCTCATGTCAGCCTTTACTATAGTTAGAGCTTATACTTTGCTAATGGCCTTTGAGAATCTATTGCTGTTTCTACCCAATGACAACTGTGGACACAGTTGTGGAAATGTGATGAATTTTAATCCTTGACATATAGCTACTCACCACAAATCATTTCATAGACCTTACTGCCCATCATTTTGGTGGGACTGGGGTGTGAATATTAGAATTGAGGCATTCTAACACAATATAATAGCAGCTAGAATAATCACTAATAGGAACAGAAATTATTTACTATAGTTTGAGAACACTGCCTATATTTACACAGCCAGTTTGAGGGCCAAAGTATGTGGTTGTTTATGTGATATAATCGGAGAGCACCATTGAAAGATCCCTTTCCCAAAGATATTTCTTTTATCTACCTGCCACAGTCCATGAAATTTCACCATTCTGAATTTATTCCTTTGGGTTGAAGTATTTTTGCTAGGAGTCCCTTGTGAAATTAGAGAACCACTAAAACTTCAGGGAAGGTCAGGAACTGCTTTCTATTGCTGAGCACCAAAACTCCTACCCTACAGGATTTTTTCCTTCTCTCTCTCTCATTTTTACCAGATTAAATCTGATCCTTCAGGAAAGCCAAATATTCCCCCAGATTATCTGTGCTATTAATTCAACAAGCACAAAAAGAACAATAGCTTCTAAAGCTGAACCCCAGATCTCAGGTACATTTCTTTACAAAGAATATTAAGACATTTCCATCTAGAAACCCTCAGTGTGCTTTTAAAAAATCAGATTAACAGGAAACTGTTCATCTTAATGGTAATGGTGAGGAGGAGTGGATAGGGCAAAAAAAGTAGGACGTCCTTAAAGACAAAGGTCATCTACTTCATGATTGGCCTAACCCTGATCAATTGCATACTGGTCAATGATATGCCAACTGGTAGGTCTTAAGCTTTCCTCCCACTTTTTAACAAGAAATACTAATAGAAATAAGCTAATCTTCATCATGAAACAGTCTGAAAGTCAGGGTATCATGCTATTGAAATAAATAAAGATCATTATGTAACTCAGGAAAAAAGGCATTACAAAAACTCAAAGTTAGTATAGCTTCAAGGATAAAGTTTTAGACTTAAAGTCAAGAAGACTTGAGTTTGTATCCTGCCTTTGCCACTTAACCTGCATAGCCATGGGTAGGGTGTGTGGGGTCAACAGGAAGGACTAGCACCTCTGGTGTGAGGGCTTGCCAAGTCCCTGCCCCCCCTCCTTTTTTTTGGTGAGGCAATCAGGGTTAAGTGACTTGCCCAGGGTCACACAGCTAGTAAGAGTCAAGTGTCTGAGACCAGATTTGAACTAAGGTCCTCCTGACTCCAAGGCTGGAGTTCTATCCACTGCGCCACCTAGCTGACCTGTTGCCAAGCCCTTTTCAGGGCTGCTTATCTACTTTTGGTGTCTACCTTCACCCAACTCTCACCGCTGGCTCCAAGAACATGTATCATGTGTAGCAGTTATACCTCAGTAAACCATCTCAGCCCATGGGCTAAATCAGGTTGAGGGTAACCAATAGGCCTCAAAAATGTTGGTGAGTTAGGGGGATGTCTACCCCAAGTATGGGAAGACTTTCCCAGTCAGAATATGTGGATGAGAACAGTTTGTTCCAATGTCCATGAAGGCGGCTGAAGCAGATGATGTGGAGCAGTTAGAGCTTGATCAGGCACCAAGGTCATCCACTGCATCCCAGGCCGTCGCCAGTTATCCTGACTTTTGTCCTGCCACTGGACTCCAATGACTCTGGAGGAGACTGATGACTGTTCAACTCTGCCTCACTTAAATCCAATTCGTGAGCAAGTCGAGACATCACCCTATGATGTCATTGGTCCTCTTTGAAAACAAAGGACCAACAACAACAACAATATAACCATGGGCAAATTACTTAAGTTTTCCAAGCTTCAATTTCCTCATCTGTAAAGTAAGAAGGTTGAATTAGATGATCTTTGAGTCCTTTCCAACCTTAAATCGATTATCCTACAAAATACAAAATAATCACAACCCTACTATGTTGTAAGATCTTTGAAGATAGGGTCTACACTTTCCTCAGGATAGAGACCTGAGTCTGGAGTCATGGAGACCTGAATCCCAATCAAATCTCAGACACTAATAAGCTGTGTGACCTTGGGCAGATCACTTGTCATCTGCTTCAGTTTCCTCAACTGTAAAATAGGAATAATAATAGGAGCTATTTCCCAGGGTTGTTTTGGGGATCAAATGAGATAATA
This sequence comes from Vombatus ursinus, assembly GCF_900497805.2. Taxonomy (NCBI): domain Eukaryota; kingdom Metazoa; phylum Chordata; class Mammalia; order Diprotodontia; family Vombatidae; genus Vombatus; species Vombatus ursinus. The sequence goes on from NW_020954139.1 coordinate 16,800, forward strand.
TTTGTAAAAAAAAAAAAAAAAAAAGCACTCAGCACAGTCTCTGGCACATAGTAGGAACTTTAAATGCTTAATAATTTGTTCCCTCCCTCCTCTCCCCACCCTTACCCTTGGGTCCTTCCTTTCCCAAAGTTGCATAGCTAGTTATTAATAACAGAGCCAGGGTAAGAAGTCAGATCTGACTCACTGCCCAGTGTTCTTTCCACTTCTTTCCATATTGTTAGGTTAGTAATGTGACTTTAGGGGGAATGGACTGATGTATTGTGCCGGCCACACCGTGCACTCTCCTCCTAACAGGAGCAGGCTGCCAGGGTCACACCTACCAGTCTTCGGAGCCCACCCGGATAAACATAGAGATGAGCTGATCAGGAGGTGTAAGCACTCGAACTTTACTCAGAGACCATCACAGCAAGGCCAAGCAGGAAAGCAAGAGCAGGAGCAAGCGAGCAGGAGCAAGAAAAAGAGCTCCGATCCCTATTCCCCCTTATATACCATCCTAGCCCCTCCTCCTTGCTGTCCTACCCCCATGTGGCACAGCCAACATCAGACAATCCCTCACACCTGCCCCATCTTGCCACAACCCCCACGTGGCACGTAGCCAACATCAGACAATCCCTCACAATGTATAATTTCTGTGGATTAGTAAATTAATTCAACACTTATGAAAGGCCTACTATGTACTCACCACTTTCAGAGATAACAAAAGAAATACAAGATATAGACTCTGCCCTCAGTCGCTCATAATGAAATATGAGGAAATAAAAAGCCTGAACTATCAAGAGAACAACTATAAGCCACAAAGGAAGAGCTTCAAGATTTCACTGGAAAAAAAGAACAAACCCATATACATAACTGCTGATTATAGGAGTGATTAGAGTAGAGTGGGGTTAGGGAAGGTGGAAAAGTAAGTGAGGGGAAGCAAGAGGTAGGCAGGGACTAATTAGCAGAGAATAAAGAGAAGAGCACTTCAGGTAGGCTCAGTGGAGTGCAAGCAAAGACACAAAGGAGAGACTTAGCAAGATGTGAAAGGAGGGAAAGCAGCATGCTGATGACTGAAAGGCATGGATAGTGAGACATACATTTGGAAAGGTGAGAGAGCACTTGACAGACCTCAAATGCTAGGCTGAGGAGTTTACATTCTATACAATTAGAATTCATTTTAGATTCTGTATTTCATCTCAGTAGTAGGATGGCATGATGAAAACAGCATTTTGGGTAGAACAATTTGGCAGTAGTGGGTAGGTGAAGGAGAACAGAAGTTATATCAACTGGGCAATTTTTCCTGATTTAAAATTTTATATGCACTAGAAATAAACTATTTGCTAGTTAGCCAGGATATAGAAAACCCCCTTTCCATAACAATAATGACAGGACTTTGTCTATGCTTTGCAGATTTCTCAAGTCAAAGAGCATGTACTGACTGTCTGCTAGGAGTTCTGCAATTTATTAGTCACTTTCAAAGGTATAAGAACAATAGACAGTTAGGCTACCAGATTATTCTACCATAATAAACTATATTCAACCTTAGGATCTTAAGATGGCTTCCTATTGCCTATGCAGAGCCCTGCATTAGTAGGCAGTGTAGAAGAAAAAGCAAGATGTTAGTAAAATCCATAAGGAATAGAGACTATGCCTAACCCTATAAACAGAAGTTAGGACAAAAACATGTAAAAAAATAAAGAATCACAGTATATCTGAATTGGATAGGACCTTAAGGGTCCTCTAGTCCAACCCCCAACTATAGTGTAAATTTCCTTATATGACACTCCCAGCAAGTGACCATCTAACTTCTTCTTAATCACTTTCAGTAATGGATAACTTTCTTCTTCATAATATGCATAAGAATATTAACAAAAGAAATACAAGGTGGTAAAGCAGAAATTGCAATCATGGTACAGAGAAAGCAAAAGTAAAACATTTATGATACAGAGATAAGCAAAAAAATTTCCTTATGCTGAAAGGAATGATAGACAACAAACCAATCTCAATATTAAACTTATATGGTTCAAGTATCATAGCATCTACTTTCATAAAGGAAAAATTAACTGAACTACAAGAAGACACAATTATAGTAGGTAATGTTAATGTACCTCTCTCAGAGTTGGAAAAATTTAACAGAAAAATAAACAAAAGAGAAAATGGAGGATTGATCAAATTACTAAAGAAATCAGGATGACAAGACATGGCATCTTTTAAATAGGATCACTAATGTATATACATATTTCTCAGTATCTCATGAAAACCTTACCAAAATGACTCTATTTAGGCACAGAGATATGGTAAATAAATGTAAAAATGCAAAAATAGTAAATATATCCTTTACAAGCCATAGCACAATAAAACAGTAATCAATTCAGACAGCACAAATAAAATAAAGATACCTAAGTGGAGACTTAATGAAATCCTAAGTAATGAGAGGGTAAAAGAGCAAATCAGAGAAATAATAGTTATGTAAAAGGTGAGGATAATGATAAAATATACCAAAATTTCTGGCATGTCCCTAAAGCAATCCTCAGGGAAAAACTGTATCCAAAAAACATACATTAACAAAATAGAAAAGGAGAAGGTTAGTTAACTGAATATACATATTTAAAAATTAGAAATTCAATAAATAAACCCAAAATAAGCACCAAAGGGGAAATGTTGAAAATTAGAGAAGAACTGATAATAAATTGGAAACAAAAAAGACTATTGAAATGCAAAACAGAACTAAAAGCTGGTTCTTTAAAAAAAGACTAATGAAACTGATAAACCTTTAGTCAAACTGATTATATAGAAGAAAGCAGAAAGACAAATCAACAAAACAGCTAGTGAGCAAGGTGAAATCACAACAAAAAACACATAAAAATATAGAACTTCTATTAGTTACAGCTTTGGAGGTCACTTCTAATATAGGAGATAGTGATTTCCTAAGACAGTCAACAGATTCCCTCAATTTCCCCTCTGATAACATTCCAAGTCAGATCTGCAATTCCTTTAAGATGTTGAGATGGACATAGATGCATGCCTCATCAATTGGTCGACTTTGTAATGGGACAATTTGTCTTCATGGTGACTAACCCCTGCTTTTTCAGTGATCTTAACCTAGGCTGCTTTCAGTCATGATCTTTCCTTTCATTTCTCATCCTTGACTTCACTGTTTCCTCTCAGTATCACTAAAGTGCTGTTTCAACTAAAACTCTGAAATTTGGCCATCTTCCTGTCCTTTTATTTGAAGATTCAGCGACCCCTGTCTTTCTCTTGCGCACTCGTGTGTGTGTATGTGTGTGTGTATACACACACATACACACACACACATATACATGCCTCCTGTATCCCCAACAACTAGCCAAACTTGGTTCCTTTGAGGGCTTCACACACACCACAGGTGATTAGAATTAATGGTTCTGTATTGGATCCCACCAAATCAATTAACAAGTATTTATTAAGCATCTACGATGTAGTAGCAATGTGCTAGGTGCCAAGGATACAAATACAAATGAATGAAACAATTCCTACTCTCAAATAGCTTATATTTTATCTACTTGAGACAATTTGTACACATATAAGTATATTCAGAATAAATTTAAAGAAAATAAATACAAATACATGCAACATAGTTAAGTACAAGGTAGTTGGGAAAGGCAGGCACTAGCAGTTGCAAAGAGCAAGAAAGGGTCATATAGAAAGTAATTCTTGAGATGCATCTTGAAGGAAAAGAGGGATACTGTCAGGTAGAGATGAGGATAGAATGCATTCCATGCACGGCAGATGGCCAGTACAAAAGCACAGAGAAGGAAGATGAGATGTTAGAGATGAGTAACAGAAAGACCACCCATTTGGCTGAATTCTGGAATGCAATAAGCAAATTTATGTCCAAAATGAGGCTGGAAAGATAGGTTGGGGCCAGGTGGAAAAGAGCGCTAAAAAGGTAAATAGAGGAGTGTCTATTTTATCCTAGAAATGAGAGGGAGCCACTGGAGTTTATTGAGTAAGGGGGTTGAAATAATCAGGTCTGTGCTTAAGATAGCAGTGTGCAGGATACTCTGTGTAGGGAGAGATTTGAGGCAATGAGACAAGAGAGGGTGCCATTGCAATAATCTACATGAGGGGTGATAAGGGTCTAAACTGACATGGTGGCTACATGAGTAGAGAGAAGAGGTTGGGTACAAGACATATAGTGGGAGTACGAAAGGCAAGATTTGGCAATTGATTCGATGTTGTGGGAGGGAGGGTAGAGAATCCAGGATAATGCCAAGGTTATGAACTTGGGAAATTGGAAGAATGGTGATTCTTTCAACAGAAATAGAGAAGTTTGGAAGGTAGAAGCATTTGAGGGAAGAGATAATGAGTTCTGTTTTGCAAATGTTGGGTTTACTATGTCTCTGGGATATCCAGTTTGAAATGTCCAATAAGCATTTGGTGATGTGAATTTCGGCTCAGGGGAGATACTTTGGCTAAATATAGAATTCTGTGAGTCATCAGCATAGAGATGATAATTAAACTCATTGGAGGTGATGAGTTTATCAAGAGCAGATACAGAGCAGAGATTCTTTATCTGGGGTCCAGATTTCTGGAGGTCCATGAACATGGATGGGAAAGATTACACCTTTATTTTCACTAATTTCTAAAATGAAATTTAGCATTTCCTTCAAATATTTCAAAACATTATTCTGAGAAGGGGTCCATAGACTTTACTAGAGTGCTACAGAGAACCCCTGGTATAAAGAGAGTATAGAAGAGGGCCTAGCAAAGAATCTTGGGGAACACTCACAGGAGTGATGTACCAGCTTTGCTGATGAGCCAGCAAAAAAGACTGAGAAAGAGTGATTAGATATGTAGGAGGAGAACCAGAAGAGAGGAGTGGTAAGCATTCTTTTCAGTGGTTGCCAACTAGCTTAACCCCTGACCTCCTGGCACTGTTTTGACAAGACTCTTGACATCTGACCCAAGGCATCTAGTTAATAAAGTAGCTAACATCTGAGCCCTTATTGCTGTTTTAGCTTCTACTGGAAACTCTTGGAATAGACAATACACAAAAGAATTCTGGTGTCACAC
>NW_020954140.1:0-1003 GCF_900497805.2 Vombatus ursinus
CCATACAGGTGGCAGGTTTCGCCCTCGGGGCGGATTGGGGTGGCCACCCGGAAGACAGACCCTATATAGACCAACGCCCCAGCTTGCTCGGGGGATTCCTCCGCAATTAATAAAACATATGCCTCCCGAAGCAGTGTCTGACTGAGTCCCTGCCCGCCGTCCCCCGGGGAGGGAATCCGGAGACGTCCGAAGCGGAACCCACCGAGAGGAGCTCGCTCGGGGTCCGGCAATAGAACCGGACAGCTGGCGCCCGAACAGGGACCTCCGTCCCCGCCGAGCGAGGTAAGCCCCCTTAGCTAAGAGGGGAAGAGTCAGACGCCCTAGGTTTACGGGGCACCTAGAAGTAGACATGGGAAACAGAGTAGTGAAACAGTTTAAGCCGGAGGATACGGGAGTATTAGCATGTCAGATCTTTACGTTGTGTAAGAGTTCAGGCATAAAAATACATATAAAGGAGTGCAGGGCGTGGGTGGAAAAGATCCTGAAAGTCTCCCCTTGGATCGCCCATACAGGGGTAGGTCTAACGGAATGGCAAGTAGTGGGCACCCAAATGTCCTCTTTTCACCACGTGGATCCCGAGTACTTGATACCCCGGGATTTCACTTTGTACGCCACAGTGGCAGCTGCTCTGAAGCCCGAACCGCCTCCGTGCCTAGTGCCACAAGAAGTACAGACGGGGGCCTCACTATGCGGGGAGGGGGAATGGCCACCCCCCCCGGGCCCGGAGGGCCTAGAAGGGTTGGAGGAGGGACCCCCTATTTATCCATGGCGAGAGATGCGGGCGCTGCAGATCATAGACAAGCCCCACGCACCGGCCGCGGCTGCGCTCAAAAACGAAAGTAACACCGAAGAGCCGCTGGCTGTAGAAAAATCGTGCCGCGGGGCCCGCAGCTGCTGTGGCTCTCAGGCTAAGACACCACCAGTACCGGGGGCCCCCTCAGGCCCTCATCGATCTCGGCTCCATCAGGCCATTCATACCGCTTTGGAGCGAGGTGAGGCAGTA
>NW_020954141.1:0-10623 GCF_900497805.2 Vombatus ursinus
GCTTCCTGTACAATGGACATGGCAGAGCCCTTCTGGCCAGTATTTCTATCTCAGGACGTCAGAATTGGAGGAGACCTCAGAGACCACATAGCCTAGCATGTCCCAAGACAATAATCCCTTTTCTAGCCTGCATGGGCCTAGGAGTGGGACTAGAATTCTTGCCTACTTAAAAGAACACTTTTGCTTTTACAAAAATTAAAATACTAGTTTTGATTTGGGGATTTTTAAAAAAATTCATCACACATAATTGAAAACAGTCAAGGATGTACCCCAGAAGCACCATTTTTGTCAGGCTAAATAAAAAAAGGGATTCATTCATACAGTGTCAAAAGAAAATAATTACTCTAATTTTTTAATCAAGCTTCAAAGATTAGTTTTATCTCTCACTCCTTATGCTGTTCTCTTAGTGTTCCTGTATTTACTTTATGAAATTTTCCACTTGGTAATATGGGTATTTTGTTGTGGTCTTTCTTTTTAAACCACACCTGTGACTTGATCTGTGCCAGGAGCTCACCCTGATGTCTGCCAGCTCCTGCACTGCAAGTCCTATTGAATGGCAGACTTGCCTGGGCTTACATGTCACATAGCCAGTGTGCATTGGACATGGGATGTGAGCCTCGGTCTTGGTGACTTGGAGCTTGGATCTCTGGTCACTCCAAAGTTGCCTCTGCTGATTCAACTCACTACATCATTTGAACTGTGTCTCCTGGTCAGCTTTTCCTATTCAGGAACAATACCTTTTTCACTCCCTCATGTGGTATCTCTGCATCCAGTAGGTGAAAAATAAGTCCTGTACTTGGTCTGTGATTTCCTGTCTGTGGACATCACTGGATTCTAGCTCTAGAGATGGAAGACCATCTAGCACACCATCCTCCCACCCCATTTTCCAGGTAAGGAAACTGGCTCAGCAAGGGGACATCACTTGCTCAAAGCTGTATGGGTGGCATGTGGCAGAGGGAGTATTTGAATCCATGTTCTGGGACTCCAAGCCCAGCCTTCCTTCCCCTGAACCTCCCCATCCAATTACACATGATAATTATCATTGGAAATTCTTTCAAATTCTTTTCTATCTCTTTCTTACACAGCTGCATGATAAACCTTAATTTAAATTATAAACACTTTGGAACTTATTGTCTTCTTAAGTATTATGGGGAAAACTGAATAATTAATGACCACACTAATTCTAAATGAATCTAAAGGAGCAGTGGATGCTGAGAGGATATTCATGAGCTCTGATGGTGGCAGGCCAGCCAAGAGATGCTTTGGATGGTAGCATGTTTGAACATACTTTAGGCATTCAAAAAGGCTCTCATATTATAGTACATGGATGAATCAGTCAATAAATCAACCAAACATTTATTAAGCACCTACTGTATGCCTGGAATTATGCTAAGTTCTGGGGATACAAATAAAAATAGATAGTCCTTGCCCTCAAAAAGCTTACAATCTAAGAGAGGAAGACAACACACAAAAGGAAACTGTAAAGGGTGGTGGGGAGAAGGTACCTGACACAGGAGCATGATGGAGAATTCCAAAGAAGTCCCAAAGCAATGTGGCTGATGGAAATTGGTAGAAAAAAAGAGCTGTCCTAAGACCCCTGGCCCTTCCCTGAATGAATGAATGAATGAATGAATGAATGAATGAATGAATGAAAAGGTATTTATTAGGCACCTGCTATGGGCCAGACATTGTGCTGGAGATACATTAATAAAAGTGAGGCAGCCTCTGCCCTCAAGGAGTTTGCCTTGTAATGAGGAAGAAAACACATGCAAAAAGTGTTGGCTAGGAAAAGGAATGTCTGTCTGGGGAGTCACAGCAATTCTAAGGAAGGCTAGACAGAAGGGCAGGCCATAGTGCTGCCCAGGCCAGCAGCAGTGGGAGCATTGGTTTGATTACTGTTCCTAGGGAGAGAGCAAGAAGTGTAAAGCAGGTTAGGAGGAGAGGCAGCAGCATGGAAGGTGGTAAGGAGACCACACTGGGGAGGTTTTGGTTTTGTCTTATGGCTAGTTGGGACATGAATCATGTTCTGAGTCTGGCTAAATATAGTTAAAGAAGAAGAAGAAAAAGGAAAAGAAGAAGAAGCAGAAGAAGAAGAAGCAGAAGAAGAAGAGAAAGAGGAAGAAGAAGAAGGAGGAGGAGGAGGAAGAGGAAACATTTTTGGGATGGCTCTTTAAGATTTGCAAATTTGCAGATATGACATCTTTTTTTAAATTAATAAATTTATTTATTTTTTGTTTTCAACATTTACTTCCACAAGATTTTGAGTTCCAAATTTTCACCCTATTTCACCCCTCCCCCCACCCCAAGATGGCATGCCTTCTGAATACCCCTTCCCCTAGTCTGCCTTCCCTTCTATCTCTCCCCCCTTCTCTTATCCCCTTTCCCCTTCTACTTTCCTGTAGGGCAGGATAGATTTCTGTAACCCATTTCCTGTATATCTTATTTCCCTGTTGCATGTGAAAACATTTTTTTTAAAATATGTGTTTTTAAAACTTTGGGTTTCAAATTTTCTCCCTTCCTCCCTCCCCACCCACCCTCATTGAAAAGGCAAGCAAATAAATATAGGCTATACATGTGCAGTTATGCAAAACACTTCCATAGTAGTCATGTTGTAAAAAAGTAACTCTATTTCCCTTAATCCTATCCCGGCCCCCCCATTTATTCTATTCTTTCTTTTGACCCTGTCCCTCCTCAGAAGCATTTGCTTCTGATTACCCCCTTTCCCAATCTGCCCTCCTCTCTATCATCCACCTACTCTCTTATCCCCTTCCCTCCTATTTTCCTGTAGGGTAAGACAGATTTCCATATCCAATTGAGTGGGTATGTTATTCCCTCCTTAAGTCAAATCCTATGAGAATAAGATTCACTCATTCCCTCTCACCTTCCCCCATTTCCCCTCCACTGTAAGAGCCTTTTCTTTTCTGTTTTTTTTGTGAAATAATTTACACCATTCTACCTTTCTCTTTCTCCGTCTCCTAGTACAATCCTCTCTCACCCCTTAATTTTATTCTTCAGATATGACCCCTCATCTTCAATTCACCCTGTGCCCTCTATCTATCTATCTATCTAACTATCTATCTATCTATCCAGATATGATATCTTAATTAATTCTCACAACTACCCTGCCAGATGAGTGCTATTATTGTTTCTATTTTAGAGATGAAGAAACTGAGGCTGAAATAGGCTAACAGGCTTGCCCAGGGTCACACAGAGCAAAAACTCTGGTGTGAAATGACATGGTGGTGAGTAAAATGATGACAATGAGAATAGAAAGACAGGGAGGTAAGTTTAAACCATTTTTAAAAATTCAGCTTTGTTTTCAGATCTTTATTCTTACCCTCCCGCATCCCCCATCCCCACTCCCACATACCTTGCCATTGAGAAAGCAGGTTTTTTTTTCATCCCAAGTCCAATAACTCTGTACACCACTGTTCACATTTGCTGAGGGATGACTATTTTGGCCAAGGTTACCTATTGGTTCAGGGTGCATATTCATATCCCCAAAAATATCACATGCAAATTATGGTTTCCTGCTCTTGTCCACAGGAGGACCACCCCTTATAAATTATTGGAAGCAACATTCTATGGTCCATTAATGCACACTTCAAATCCATCATTTTGTCACTTCTAAAGTACCTACATATTTAAATGGCGGTAAAGATGTAATTTTAATACAATGGTGATAAAGATGTAATTTTAATACTCTAATATCTCTGCCAAGAAAACCCCAGATGGGGTCACAAAGAGTCAGACATGACTGAAATGACTGAACAACAATAACAAGAAGCACCTTCCTGATTCCAGGTCCTGTGCAGTCTGGCTGCCCCTAGGTGTGGATGGGAAACTGCTTTGGGGGTCAAGAAGGCCTAGATCCAAATATCACCTGAGATATTTTCTAGCTCTGTGACCCCAGGTAAGTCATCTAACATCTTTAGCCTCAGCTATCTCATCTCTAAGATGAGGATCAGTCAATCAATAAACCCAAGAGCAGGATTTTACATCTTTCCTTATTAAATTGTATCTTTTTAGCTTCATCCCAATTTCTAGTCTGTCCAGCTCATTTTGTATCCTTACTCTGTCATCCAGTGGCTTACGCAACCCTCCAAACTTTGAGTCAACCTCAACTTCATTGAAGCCATTGACAAAAATGTTCCTTTTTCTGGATAGTCAGTAATCCCTTCCAAAACTATGCTCTAGAAGGTTTTTAGAAATGAGTATTCAAAGTCAAGTTTACCAATTAAAGTCAATTAATTAATCCTTCACTATACACAGGTGTGGTTTAGTTTTTGTTTTTGTATCATTGTCATTTAGCAGATTTCCTGGCATATTTATTTTTTAATGAATGTTTTCTGATTGATCTATTCCTCTTGTTCTGTAATTTGGAATAATCTGCCTTTCCTCGCCTTTTTTTGATTAACTAAATGTCCTTTAGTCCTCTTGATATACCATCAAGTAGAACTGAAATCAGTCATTGTTTCATGAGATCTCAGGATTTAAGCAACATGTTGTTTAGTCATTTTCAGTCATTTTTGACTCTTTGTGACCTTTTTTGGGGGTTTTCTTGGCAAAGATACTAGAGTGGCTGTTCATTTCTTTCTCCAGCTCATTTTACAGATGAGGAAACTGAGGCAAACATAGTTAGGTGACTTGCTCAGGGTCACAAAGCTAGCAAGTATGTAAAGCAAGACGTGAATTCAAGTCCTGACTCTAAGCCTGGCGCTCTATCCTCTGGGCCACCTAGCTGCCCCTAGGCAACACAAACCAGTCTTCAAAAAAAAAAGAATCAAATTAAGATTAGTGGGTTTTCCTTTAGCAAGCAAAAATATGTCCTCACTTTTTTCTTCAGAGATGCCCATCACTGGAGTGACTGTGAAGATTTCCAATTTCATGTCACTTGCATAAAATTTGGCAGAAATATTCTACTGAAGCACAGGCCAGGAGACTGAGTTAGTTGGAAGATTCACCTTTAATTAAGATGCTGCTAGGATCTCTTCCCAGAAGGCTCACTTGCTCACCTGCCTTGATCAAAATGTTCAACAATAATGGAAGACGGGCGGCGGGGGTGGGGGGGTGTATGGGAGAAAGTGTAGCTTTTGTGTACTGAGTCCTTAATAGACCTCTTAATCCCCTGCACCAACCTATCCATCAGGGACAGTGATAACAGCAATCTTTATTTATAGAACATCTTTCTCCAAGCAATAACAAACACACATTATTACTCCCTTAATCCTTACCATGCCTTTGTTTTCTTATTGTCATTCATGGAATGCTAGAATGAAAAGGAACCTTAGAGTTCATCTAGTCCAATATATTTCAACTACAGATGAGGAAACTGAGGCTCAGAGAGTGAAGACTTGCCCAAAATCACACAACTAGAAGATGGCAAAACTGGGAGTAAGGAACAGGTTTATTTAATGGGCAAGACCAGGGTGATGTTTTCCCCTTTTATTTGTGAGGAAAGCACTCAGATTTAAGGTAGCAGAAGACAGAGACAAAATTCATGTGGAACTCTCTTCTCTGGGCCAAGTTTGCCATCCCAAAAGGGGCTGTCCTGTTGGCTTTTCAGCCTCCCATTCCCCCTCTTCTCAGCAGACCTTGTGCTTCCAGTTATGACCTCCCCCACAGAACCCCATCCTCTAGACTGTTCTTGGCAGTCCCCCTCCCCCTTCCTGCATTCTGCCCTCTGAGGTGAGCACTAGCTATGCTCAGCTCTGGAAAACACATCCATGGTGTTTAGGTGGAGTTCTAGAGCTCTTATTTCAAGATGGCTGTGGGTGAGTCAGAAAATGTCTAGGGGAGGATAGACAGAATAAGCAAGGTGCTCAAATTCATGTCATATTGATGAGGCTGACTTTTGCCCAGCAGCTATGAGGGCCTCATCTAAATCTGCCCAGTAACAGGAAGCTCTGTCAGATAACAAAAACCTAGCTTCCTTAGCCCATACTCTGCATGTGATGAGCCCCCCATACTGGACCAAATGTTGGAAGCTAAGCTCCTTGTTTTGTGATCTCATCTTTGAATCGTACCCAGCCCACTTGCTTCCCCTTCCTGAAACCTTTTTCCCTGAGATTAACTACTCACATGGGAGCTCTTGGCTAAGTGCCCAAAAATTGTGTATAAAAACAAGCCCCAGTCCCTCTGTAAATTGCTAATCTTTCTTCCAGGGCTAGCCCCCTGCTTTGGCATTGATAAAGCTCCCCGTGGTTAAAGAGAAAGTCGTCTAAGTGAATTCTTTCACACCTGGACCGTTCTCTCAAATCTAACCTCAAGAATATGAGGAAGAGTTAATAGACTTGAATAGACCAAGTTTGTCCAAAAGAAGACTGACAGGGACAGGGTGATAACTGCTGTCAGGTTAATGAAAGGTTCATGGACTCACCCCAGGATCACAGGGTTTGAGCAGGAAGAGGCCCTAGATGCCATTTTGTCTGCCTCATTTTACAGGTGAGGAAGCTGGCCCAATGTGTTAGCTGACTTAGGCAAAGATCAGATTGGAACCCAAGCCTTCTAACTCCAAATCTAACTCTACCATTCTACTGCTCCTCTAACAGGTATTATTATTCCTTGTGAATAATAATAATTACAATAACAATAATAACAAATACCTAACATTTATACAGTGCCTATTATGTACTAGGCATTATTCTAAGCACTTTACAAATCATATCTTATTTAATGCTTACAATAATGCCAGGAGGTGCTCTTATTATCTCTATTTTTACAGATAAGGCAACTGAGGCTAACAGAGTGACTTGCCCAGGGTCACATAGCTAGTAAATATCTGAGGCCAGAAGAGGGGTGAGACTCATTCTCTTTTATCCCAGATGGCCAAAATGGAACTTAGGTCATAGGATCATAGATTTAGATCCAGTAGGGACCTTGGAGACCATCTGGTCCAACCCCCTCATTTGATAGAAGAGGAAACTGAAAGTCCCTTACAGTCACACAGGTAAAAAGTGACTGAAGAAGGATTTAAACTCAAGTCTTCTAAAAGGAGGAAGATTTTGGATTAACATAAGAATTTATTTCTGAACAATAAGAACTGGGAAAGTTAGTTGAGGAAAGATTGTGTAAGGCAAGGAAGTCAAACTCAATTAGAAATGAATTGCTGTGGGATATTGACTTAGAAAACCATAAACTAGCATTATCTGTGTTGTATAGTATTTTAATTTATTTTGTTGAACACTTCCTGATTACATTTTAATTTGATGCCTCTGGTGTGAGACTTTAAATGGCAGACTGAATAACTTATGCTTATCTTATAAACATGGTGGTTGGGGAATACTGAAGGTTTTTCCATGGAAATGATTCAATTTAATTCAAAAAGCATTTATTAAGCACCTATGCTGTTAGTCATCGATGGTAAAAATGTTTTTAAAAGAGTGATTTCTTGGGGCAGCTAGGTGGTGCAGTGGATAGAGCACCGGCCCTGAAGTCAGGAGTACCTGAGTTTAAATCCGGCCTCAGACCAAACACTTGACACTTACTAGCTGTGTGACCCTGGGCAAGTCACTTAACTCCAACTGCCTAAGCAAAAAAAAAAAAAAAAAAGATATTAAGAGTGGTTTCTCAATGATGTGCCAGAGATGTAGGAGTGAGGCAAAAGTTGTAGGTTAATACAAAAGCTCTGGTGTGAAATGACATGGTGGTGAGTAAAATGATGACAATAAGAACAAAAAGACAGGGAGGTAGGTGAAACCCATTTTAAAAAATTCAGCTTTGTTTTCAGATCTTCCTTCTCACCCTCCCACATCCCCCATCCCCACTCCCACATATCTTGCCACTGAGAAAGCAAAAACACATACAACCTGTGCATTGGCTGTGTTCAAAAATTTATTAGCCATTTGTTCTAGTGGCTGTTTATGGTTCAGGGGAAAGGGCATTCACTGTATATCATGTCAGAAGGCCAAAGTTTGGGTCTCAGCTCTTCTGTTTTCTTATAGTGTGGCCTTGAGCAAGTCATTTCCCTTCTGTGGGCCCTTCAGCTTGTCCCATCAGAAAAATTATGTGGTAGGATCAGAACTAAGGTTCCTTCCATCCTATCAGAAAAATTGATGTTGGACTATAGGGGAAAATAAAATTCTTGTTTTTTTAAAAGTATTTGTAATGATTAGATTATGGATAACTCTCAGCCTTAGTTTCCTTCTCTATAAGGTGAGGATAATAACAGTGCCTACCTCAGGTACTTTTTGTACAACAAACTTCAGGGATTATTGTCAAGTTCAAATGACATAACGTATGTGAAACACTTCTCAAACCTTCGAACTTGATATAAGCACTAGCTATCATCATCATGATCATCACTCTTATTAAATGTTCCAGATAGGGTTCTATAGCTTTGGCCATGAGGAGTAAGTGAAGAGGTTTCTGTCAGGAAATTTTGTCTGGATTTCAAGTGACAAATTTGCCCGAGGGCCTTCTGCAGAAACCAGGAGACTCAGATGAACTAACTACTGCCTGATAATTGCCATTGACATCGACCATGCCTTACTCTAGGAGGGGAAGGCGTGTACAAGAGAGGAAACAACAAGGGAACACAAGGTGCCATGTGTCTCCATTTCAGACTCCACTTTGCATGATAGGTAGAAAATAGTCCCAGGACTAAGCAGAATCAGACAGAGGCCATCTTCTCTCCAGCTAGGCTTAATTAGACAGAGACACACAGAGAGCAGAGATGAGCAGATTTTCCATGCTCAGAGTCCTAAACAGCCATGGGCTCAGTAATAACAGTGAACATTAATCATTGGAGTCATGATTAGAGAGATAAGCCTCCAGACTAACCCAGCTGGAAGCTTCAGTGATGCCTCAAAGGGAACTGCAGAATATTGCCCCAGCACTACATTGCAATTTAGGCAAACCTAGTTTTCTCTTTGGTGAATGGACTAGCAGAAGATAAGTACAGGCAAATGCATACCAACTTTTCATAACTTTTGTATTCTTCATCCAAAATGGAGATTTCTCACAGAATTTAGTTTCTGATTATGTCATGTCGGTGGATATTGATAATAATGCATGGATACGTACACTGTAAAGGTTGGATATGTATTGAATGGATGCCATTAGAGTCTATAAACCCATATATCTTGAAGGATTTGTATAGCGGGTCCAGTGCTACTGAATCATCAAACACACCATCATTCTGTGTAATGAAAAGTGCTCTGTATTTGGAGGACCTAGGCCCAAATATTGGCTTTGCTACTAACTAGCTGTGTGACTTTGGGTAAGCCAATGTACCTCTCTAGGTCCTGATGTCCTTGTCTGTTTCATTTTTTATATTTGGATTCTTCCAAGTGTCTAGCATGGTGCCTTCCCATGTGTTGAATGTTGAATTTAATTGAATAGAATCTATAAAATGATGGTATTAGAACAACAGGGATGAGGAATCTGTGGCCCAAGGCCACATGTGACTCTCTAGGTCCTCAAATGTGGCCCTTGGACTGAATCCAAACTTTGCAGAACAAAAAGCCTGCTTCCTTGCCTCTTCTGTGCTGCATAATTGAAATAGATATTATTCTCAAAAAAGATGAGAAAGATTTGTGCTTTTGTTAAGGACTGAACTAGACGGCTCATAAGTCCTTTCCCATTTTGCTGTCCTACAGCTCTAGGAGGAGCCTCCTTTAACGGTAGGATGAGAAAGTGACAGCAACAAAACATTCTTTTGTCAGCATGTGACAGGAGGATGCTAGTTGCATTCATTGTACAAAGACCTAGTTTCAAATCCCGGCTGCCCCTTGCTCCTTGTGTGACCCTGGCTAAGTTACTTTCCCTCTCTGGCCATGGTTTTCCCCTCTGTAAAATGAGGGTATTGGACTACGTGGCTTCTGAGACCCCTTCCACTTTGAGATCTGTGCTATAAAGACATGATTCTGTGATATTGGTTCTTGATGATGTGAGTTCTAACATCCCTTCTGGGTCTGAACCCAGCAGTCTGAGAAGGTGACAAAATCTGAATCTAGCACTCTGTAGATCTTTGTAGAGAGTTGTGGGCTAGATGCTCACAGGATGCATTTATGTAATGGAGGTAATCCAGGGAATACCTCTGATCTGCTGGACTGGGGCACTCCTACCAAGCTGAACCTGTGCCCTGGCATCTCCAAATGGGCTCCATGCTCAGATCCCTTGGCAAATCTGAGCGTGCGCTCAGGCCACTTCTGATGATGCATATAAAGGGACATCTGACCAAAAACTACTGTTCGGTCTCTTGTTTCCTTGATGGGGGAAAGGAGTCTGTGCTGAAGAGGATTAGTCAGTAAAGAAAGGCACACCCTCCTTTAAACTGAGATTAAAAAGTCTCTGCCCCTCGCCGCTCTTCTTCTCTTTCAAACGTTTGTCCCAGGACTCTGACAGCCCTCTTTGGACATCTAGAAAGAGGCAGAGATTTTTTGCTCCTCCCCTACCCTGAATCAATGACATTGACCACATCATACATAAGGCAACAAGAGCACAGGCTTGTCCAGGTGAATCTCAGCCTGGATCCCAAGTCCTCAGTTGCCTCTTCTGCTTTGTGTTTCTTTCCCTTAGTATAGATGACTGAAAAGAAATCCTGAGATGGGTGTGCTTAGGCTTGGTGGCTATTTGGTGAGCTTGAGAGGTATGAAACCACTGAAAAGGCCAGATGTTGTT
>NW_020954142.1:0-4090 GCF_900497805.2 Vombatus ursinus
GACAATTAACAAGCTCTGAGGGAGAACACTTCACATGGGTGAAAGAGAAGACATTTCAAGTAGCAGTCCAGGTCAAATCAGAGGTCTGAAGGTAACCAAATTCTAGTTCAAGGAAGTCAAAAATGCTTTTAGAACAATGGTCTAAAGGTGGAGGTAAGCATAGACTAAGCAGGTAAGTGAAACACACAACAAGGGAGGAATAGGTAGTGTCGAACTGAGGCTTCATCTTAAAGAATTTCTCTACTTGAAACACTTTTACGGCAGTGGGATGCTCCTCCCACCCCAATCTTCAGTATGCTGTGGAGCATGGGATATTACTGTTTTATTTACATTTATGGGATACATCTTATATAACTTTAAAATCAGAGTTGCCTCCTCTCTTTCTGGTAGGCTTTTTTTTTTCCTTTTTGGATAGTCAATGGGGTAAAGTGACTTGCCCCAGGTCACACACTTAGTAATTATCAAGTTTCTGAAACCAGATTTGAACTGAGGTCCTCCTGACTCCAGGGCAGGTGCTCTATCCACTGCGCCACCTAACTGACCCTGGCAGGCTTTTCTGTAACCAGTTTCTGTGACTGTACTATCAACTTTCCTCTGCCTCCTCAGGATGTTGTTTTTTTTTTTTCTTTTTCTATTCCATTTTGGATTATCTTCTGTGCTGTCTATGAAGCCTTCTCTAACAAGCCAAAATGTTGGTAGAGGTACTCCCTCTCAACCTCTTTACTTTCTTCCTTAGCGGAAGGATCAGTCTGTATTTATGGCACATGCAACTGATGAGTGCCAATAGCAAGAAGATAAATATGGCAAATATTGTGTAAGAGAGAACCTGTTCCTTTGACTATACCTCCTGGGTACCAAAGTGAGCCAGTTTCCCATGCCTTTTAGTCATGCATCATTTTCTTGAAACCCTGCCTTTAATCCAACTTAGCTGCATTCTCCTTCCTCCCTAGCCTCTATTGGCACACTAAGATGTTAGCAATCAGCAGCAGGCACTTTTAGGTGTCAGCACAGTCTTCTTCAGCAAACACAAAATTAAAGAAAAAAAAGCGTCTGAAAGTAAGCAACTCCTCATCTTAAAATAAATAAAATTCCCATTTGGTTTAGCAGTTAGATATGAATAATTAATAAATCTGCCTATCTTATTTAATACCTTATTAAGCATAAAACACAGTATAACCTTCAAAGATAGATAACTAAAGTATTACAGTAAATTTAGTGATTTCTAGAGTGCCTGAAACAAGTAACAATTTGGGGGACAGTGTTACAAATATAAAGAAATAAAGTTTTTAATAAAGCACTATACAAATATATTTACATATACATATGTTTATACATAGTACATATTAAAACTTATTATATAACACATTCTATAATACATTAGATGTTTTCACATTGATATATTTAATGAAAAACCATTAATATATTACATAAACATATTTCATTTCGTAAATGAACATTATTTCATCCTTTAAAGTATGTAATTTTTCCATATCCTGATTGAGCTTTGACATTCTTGAGGATTTCTTAGTACATCCTATTGGAGAAGTCCTTCGAGGTTTGTATTCAAGCTTATCAGTAGCTGGCAGAAAAAGGAAGGAAAAAAATACAGCTTATACATATTTTATATATATATATATATGTATTTGTATGTATATACACACATATACATGTGTGTGTGTGTAATTTTTTTTTTTATTTCTCTTTGGCCAAATGATTCATTATGTTAAGGAATTCTGAGAGTGAGAAGCATGAAAATAGTTACTGTTTCAACTTAGAGTTTCCCAAACACTGCAAAGTTCAGTGACTTCCCCATGATCTCATAGGCCCTATGTATCACAGAGAGGACTTGAACTCACGTGTTCCTGAAAGACACCTACCATACAGGAGAGATATTTTGAAACTCAAATCAGATAATATATGCAAAATACTTTGCAAAGTTCAAAATGCTATAATAATGTCAGTCACTATTATTACACTTAAGACGTATTTGATTTTGGAGCAACTCATCAAATTGTTTATATGTTTCTTTCTCATCCTCTGCAGTAGACATTGGTATATAAGCTGCAATTATAATTATGTTCATAGTGGTCTGTTTGCTTATGTTCATGTTGATCTCCATTTCCTATTTAATTACGTATAGTATTACCTTTGGGCTCACAGCGAAACCAAACATGCAATTATTTCATTTGCTTATTTGAGGAAAACGTGAACCACACTTCCATTGATCTGCAACTTCTATTTTTCGGTTAAATTGGTAGCAAGGGTGTCAATATGAATATTATTTTGTTCTTTCAGTACTGTTGGTCACTGGACAAAGATTGTCAATTAAGATTATAATAGTTAAACTGATATTTTGAATTGTGGGATTCTTAGTATCTTTTGCCACCTTTCCCATCACTCTCCTGAAATCACTATGCAATCATAGAATTAAACAGAATAATAGAATCTCAGACTTGGATATGACTTCAATGTCTCTCTGGCCCAAACAATTCTTGAACAGCAGTCTTCTTGATGGCATTCCTCCAGTGTGGTTGACTAGCTTCCTATCTAAAGATCAGAAGGAACTACACAGGACTGAGGACCACCTATCCTTCTGTTTCAAGGGATGCTGTGGCCAAAGACTTCATTACATGCTGACCAGCCTTCTGGATGTAAGCCTCTCTGTAAGTGGCTGGGCTTGTCTTCTGGAAACAGACAGTCTATCTCTGGACTTATGCTATCTTTCTAGCTTATTAGAAAGAACCTGCTGTCTCTTGCACTTCACTGGCATAGAAGAATCCAAGGTTCCTTCAAAGTGATGAAGAGGAGGGAGGTGACACTGAAACAGCGTCTTTGCAGGAGTTTTTCAGCATATTTCAAAATCAGGTATAGCATCAAATTATAGCATTTTATTTATGAACAACTTGTACATACCTTCATTAAGTTCCCTAGCTATACTTTCTTCCAACTCCTGTTGTATCTGAAATAACAATAAAGGACAGTTTAGAACAATGAAGGAAATGAGGAGTAAGGAACTTGAGATAATATACAGAACTCAAAAAATCTTTTTAGGGGGGCGGAGCCAAGATGGCAGAGTAAAAGCAATGACTTGCTTGAGCTCTCCCCCAAACCCCTCCAAATACCTATAAAAATTTCTCTGAACAAAGTCTAAAGCAGCAGAACCCACAAAAAAGACAGAGCGAAACAAATTTCCAGCCAAAGACAGCCTTAGATGGTTGATCAGAAAGGTATATTGCGCCAGGCTAGGAGAGGAGTGCAGTTCGGTGTGGGCTCGCAGGTCGCACAGATCCTGGAGCAGGCCTCAGAGGACTGAATCGCGGGAAGCTGTGGCGGTTTCCTGACTTCTCAACCCACAAACGCCAAACACAACTTAGAAGGTCAGTGGGAAAAGTCTGTGACTTTGGGGGTGAGAGAGGAGCACAGGATCCCAGCCCCATTCCTTGGGGCAGTGGCTATTTCCTGAGCTTCCAGCCCACAGACTGAGGGGGAATTGAGTGGCTGATCAGAGGGGGTTTGCAGAGATCTCTCTGCTGCTGCAGGATTCTCTTGTTTTGCCCGTGCTTGGATCTGGGTCACAGTTCTGGGTGGTGGTCCTGGGGTGAGGAGGAGAGCTGGCATGGTGGAGCGTGTAGTGGCTGTGGAGAGGAAACCCTCCTCACAGTTCCAAGATAGAAAAGAGTGCTCATAGACCAGAGCACAGGCCAGGAAAGGAGTAAATACATAGCCCTTGATCATAGCACCTTGGAAGAACTGAAAATTTACAGGTCCCTAGAAGTATCACTGAAAACAGCTACACAAAACTCCTGAAGCTTGGGAGAGTACATTCTCCACACTGGAAACAAACTCCTACCTAAACAAAGAGTCTATAACTCAAGTAATTGGCTGAGATCATGAGCAAGCAGTGCAAAAAGAGTCAGACAATATTATCTTATTTTGGTGACAAAAGAAGGTCAAAACATACAACCAGAAGAAGACAATGAAGCCAAAGCTCCTATATTCAAAGCCTCCAAGAAAAATATGAATTGGTCCCAGTCCATGGAAGAGCTCAAAAAGGATTTGGAAAAGCAAGTAAGAGAAATAGAGGAAAAAC
>NW_020954143.1:0-8412 GCF_900497805.2 Vombatus ursinus
ATTTATCATTGGGATCAGAACACTTAGAAAAGCAGAAAAGGAGGAATGTTTATGGATTTAAACCTATTAGACTCTACCTTCATGATCCAGTTCTGAGCAGCGAGATTAAAGATACCTCATCCCCTGGGGTTGAGTGAGGCCTTGAGAAAGAGCCAGGCAGGGGCCATTAACAACACATTTCTTGGATTCTGTATATTTACTCCTTTTTGATGGTTTTCTGACTGACCTGTCTGCCTCTCTCTTCATCCATGGCACAGGTAAGGCAGGCATGTGCCCTGCAAGGGAATGTGCTTAGGCAGGTAGCAAATTTGTGGGGAAGGTTCCTGGAGTTTGTCTCTGGTCAGGGGAAGAGAAGGGTAACAAAGAGAGAGGTAACAATAAGGATCAGGAAAACCAGATGAGAAGCTGGGTGTTTAGAACATCTCTGGATGGAATCACAGGCATTCAGAGACCCTCATTAGGAATGAAGGAGCTGATGTGAAATGTGGTGACAGAGGTGCCTACTGTCATGAGATACAGAAACATAGCACAGCAAACTGATTTTCTTTTTTGATATCATATGTCTTGAGAACACACTGAGCCCAGATCTAATTGTACTTCCCATACAAATGACTGAAGAAGAGAAGGCAGTATATGTATGTTCACCCTGCCTTACTTCTCTTCCAGGGAGGTGGTGGACTCAGGGGCAAGGAAAAAAACAAACAAAATAAAATTTTGTAAACATATTGCCAAGTTTGAGCAGATGCAGAGGAAGGCAAGAAAAAGAAAGGATGTAAAATCAACTATGACTGATGAAAATAGGAAGGTTTAACTTGTAGAAAAGAATGCATGGGAAAACAAGCACTGCATTCAAATAGATGAATCACTGCCACCAGAATGAAGGATTGGCCTTGGTCTGTTTGGCTACATTTGGAAGGACTAGGATCAAAGGGCAAAAGTTACATGAAAAAAAAATTATTTGTTTGGTTTTTTTCCTAATAAGGAGAAAAAAGAGCTTCCTAATAATTAAAGCTATTCAACAATGTATTGGAACTGCTTTGTAGAGTCACTGAGTCTCCCATCAGTGAAGGTATTTAAGTATAGGCTGGAAGATCACAATTTGGGGATTTTATAGAGAAGATTCCTGCTCAAGTATTGATTTTATCAAATTATCTCTGATGATCTTCAACATTTACATTTTATTAAATCATAACTCTAGAGCTCAAAGAGTATATTTAATTTATCTCATACAAGCCCCTCATCTTACAGATGAAGAAACTGAGGCCCAGAGAGAATAAGTGACTTTCTTAAATTCAGAATGGTAGGAAGGGGCAGAGCTGGGATATGAACTCAAGTCCTCTGACTCCTCAAGTAACATCTCAAACAAATTCTGGAGTGACAGAGTCAACAAAAGCTCAAAGTGAGACATTCTTCCAGCTCAAAACAACATAGGGGTCAGAAAGAGAGATCTGTGAGATGGGGAAGAAGGCTAACCCACAGCCCATGTGAATGAAGCACTAGTAGTCAGACTAAGTTGTGGTGACAGGAGCAGCAGCAGCTTCTCAAGCCAGAGATGGTAAGGGGATGTGGCATTTAGTTAGAAACAGATTATAGAGTACCCCTGTGCTAACACTGGATGTAGGAAAAGACACTGTTAGGCAACTCCCTTGTCATTCTGGGTCAAAGGAGAGAGGAAACTCTTCAGTCAAGAGGGAATGGAAGACTTGAGGGGAAGTATCATATCCAGTCCCAAGGGAAAAGGGACCCTGAGGAACAGTATCTTTTCCAATCCCATGAGAGGAGGGGCACTGAGGAGCAGTATTTATTGCAATCCCAAGGGGTCAGGGTCTCTTCTTAGGTAAGGATCACAGTGCAGATCAAGAGAGCATTGACCACACCTCTCCCTAGTTGACACCATTTGGGAAGCACTGAAAACTTCCAAATGCCCAGAATTACCCTCTGAAACAGCAGTGCAAAAAAAAAAAAAAAAAAGCCTGAAGCTTGAGACAGTGCTCTTGCCCCTTCCCCCAAACTGGAAACAGAGCCCAATATTATCGTAAATTTCCAAATCAAGATATAGTGTAGAAAAATGAACAAACAACAACAAAACCTGACCATAAAAAAGCTGCTATGGTGACAGGGAAGATCAAGATACATAGTCAGAAGAAGACAAGGAAGTCAAAACATCTACAAGAAAAGACTCAAAGAAAAGAATTGTGAATTCACAAACCAAACAAGAATTCCTGGAAGAGCTAAAAAGTATAAAAGTGGTAGAGGATAAAACAATTGGTAAAGAAATGAAAGCAAAGGAAGGAAATTATGACAAGACAATTAACATTTTGATTTTAAAAAAGCACAAAAATATTAAAGAAAATATCAATAAAAATAGAATTGACCAAATGGAAAAAAAGAGGTACAAAAGTTCACTGAAAAAAATAATCCCTTCCAAATTAGAATTGAGCATGTGGAAGATAATGAATTGATAAGAAATCAAGAAACAATAAAATAAAATCAAAAAATAAAAAAATAGAAGAAAATGTGAAAAATCTCATTACAGAAACAACTGACCAGGAAAATAGATTCAGGACAGATAATTTAAGAATTATTGGATTACCTAAGATTATAATCAAAGAAAGAGCCTAGACATCTTAGTTCAAGAAATTATCAAGGAAAACTGCCCTGATATCCTAGAACCAGAGGGTAAAAAAGAGATTGAAAAAAATCTACCTAACCGCATCTGAAAGAGATCCCAAAATGAAAATTCCCAGGAATATTATAGTCAAATTCCAGAGCTTTCAGGTGAAAGAAAAAATCCTTCAAGCATCCAGAAAGAAACAATTCAAGTACTGTAGAGCTACTGTCAGGATTACATAAGAATTAACATCTACCACATTAATTCAGCAGAGCGATTGAAATATGATATTGCAGAAGGTAAAAGATCTGGCATTACAAGCAAGATTAGCCTATTCAGCAAAACTGAGTATATAAGGGTAAAAAAATGGATATTTAATGAAATAGAGGACTTTCAAGAATTCCTAATGAAAAGATCAGAGCTAAATAGAAAACTTGACTTTCAAATAAAAGACTCAAGAGAACCATAGAAAGGTAAACATGAAAGAACAGTTTACCTCTCAATATGAGAAGATAATACAAGCAAACTTCTAAAAGCTTTATCATTATCAGATCATTTAGAAAGATTGTATATGGAAAGAGGGTACAAGAGTGGGTTGATTATGTTATGATGATGTAAAAAGAAAATGGATAGGTGAGAAAGAAAAATGCCCTGGGAAAATGAGGAAGGGAGACGAAGAATGGGAGAAATAATATCACATAAAAAAAGCAAATAAGGAAGAACTTTTATAATGGAGGGGAGCTTGAACAATATATCTTATCTGATTCATATAACCAATGGGTAATGGAACTCTCTCTTACCCAACAGGAAAGTAGGAGGGAAAGGGGATTTTTAAAAAGGGAGGGATGGTTGGGGTGAGTAATAAAAGGGAGGGCAGATAAAATAAGGGAGTGGCCAAAAACAAAACAGATTTTAAAGGAGGGATGAGAGAGAGAGAGAGAGAGAGAAAGAGAGAGAGAGAGAGAGAGAGAGAGAGAGAGAGAGAGAGAGAGAGAGAGAAGATAAACAGAAGAAAACAGGATGGCTGGAAATGCACAATTAGTAATAATAACAGTGAATGTGAATGAGATGAAGTTATCCATAAAACAGAAGTGGATTGCAGAATGGATTAGAAACCAGCATCCAGCAACACGCTGTTTACAAAAATATATTTGAAGCAGAGAGATACACAGAACATTAAAATAAGGGGCTAGAATAGAATCTATTGTGCTTCAGCTGAAATAAGAAAGGCAGGGGTAGCAATCATGGCCTCACACAAAACCAAAGGAAAAATAGACCTAAATAAAAGGAATAAGCAGGAGAACTACATCTTGCTAAAAAGCAACATAAACAATGAAGCAATACCAATATGAAACATACAAGCACCAAACGGCCTAGCATTTGAATTCTTAAAGGACAAGTTACATGAATTACCAAGGAAATAGATAGTAAAACTATACTATTAAAGTACCTTAACTTTCCCCTTTCAGAGCTAGATAAATCTAACCATAAAATAAATAAGAAAGAAGTCAAGGAAGTGATTAGAATCTTAGAAAAGTCAGATGGGATAGACCTCTGGAGAAAACTGAATTGGAATAGAAAGGAGTGTACCTTTTTCTTTTTTTTTCAAAATTAAAGATCTATTTAATATGAACAGGCAAAATATAGCTTCAGCATTTACTCAAAAGCATTTAAATATTGCAAATGCCAAATATATATATAGGTGCTACAGAATTAGACTTAAGAAAACTAGGTTAAGAAAAAAAATACTTTTTTTTTCATATCTTAACACTTCCCTATGTAAGAAACAGCTAACAATTCCTTCTCCCCAAACCTAAAATAAAAATACTCGCTTCAACACATGTGTAAAAATCTAACATAAGCTGCATGCTTATTGGCACACTGGCAGTGACTTCTGTACCAATTACACAAGAAAACTTTTGTGTTCCCAAATAATGGTGTGGCAGTTACATGCTGCAAATTACTACCTGAAGCTACATAATCTTCCATAAAGTCATTATCCTGACAGAAACAACTTGGTCCTCTGCAGCAGTTACAGCAAGAGCTGGTGTGAGTTGCTTGGACAGGAGTTTAACGCTACCAAAATCAGTTCATTGCTGGACAAGGAGTTCTATGAGTTTATGTGCCCCCTTTTCTGGATATGAGTACCTGAAACATCTGCCCAACAGCTGCCTGCCAACAGGGTAATACCATCTTATACTCCTCATTACTACTATTTTATGCAGCAGACAGAATGTGTTTGTATACACATCACTGACAAGCTTCAGAGATCTTAAAGCACCTATTCCTGAAAACAACCTTTGAGGTAGGCAGGGCAGTATTATTAGCCTTATTTACAGATGAGAGTGTACCTTTTTCTCAGCTATACATGGCACCCTAACAAAAATTGACCATTTATTAAAGTATAAAAACCTCATACCCAAATGTAAAAAAGCAGAAATATTAAATGCATACTTTTAAGACAATAATGCAATACAAATCATATTTACTAAAGGGCAATGGAAGCATAGATTAAAGGTTAATTGGAAACCAAATAATCTAATCCTAAAGAATGAGTGGGTCATAGAACACATTATAGAAACAATCGGTAGGTTCATTAAAGAGAATGACAATAATGAGACAACATTCCAAAATTTGTGTGATGCAATCAAAGCAATACTAAGGCAAAAATTTATATCTCTAAATGCATATATCAATAAAAAAGAGAGAGAGTTCATTAATAAGTTGGGGTATGCAACTGAAAAAAAAAGCTAGAAAAAAACAATTAAACACCAAAGTAGAAGTCCTGAAAATAAAAGGAAAGACTAATAAAATTGAAAGTAAAACAAAAAAAAAAAAACATTGAACTAATAAATAAAACAAGGAGCTAGTTTTATGAAAAAAAAAATATTGGGCAATTTGATTAAAAAGAAGAAGAAAAACAAATTACTAGTATAAAAAATGAAAAGTGAATGTAGCACCCATGGAGATGAAATTAAAGCAATTATTAGGAGTTATTTTGCCCAATTATATGTCAGTGAAATTGACAATTGAAGTGACTGCCTCCCTTAATTTGCCCTTCTTTCTGCCGCCCCTCTCTATTCCCCACCCACATACCTTCTCTTATGCTATTCCCCTCCTACTTCCCTTTTGGGTTAGAGATTTCTGTATATAGCTGGGTGTGTATGTTAATCTCTCTGAGTCAATTCTGATAAGAATGAGGTTTAAGCATTGCCTACCACTGCCCCCCATCTTCCCTTCCTCTGTAAAAGGTCTTCCTTTTACATCTCTTTTATATGAGATAATTTCTTCCCTCCCCTTTTCGCCTTCTCCTAGCGTATCCCTCTTTCTCACCCCTTAATCTAACTTTTAGTTCCTATAAATCTTTATTAAGTTACTTTATGACAGTTATAATTGTGCAGGAAGGTTAAGTACTCACATCTTCCAGCTGTAAGAAAATCATATTACATGCTCTACTAATAAATATGAATGCCTTGGGAAAAAACGAATCTTATTAAAGTTAGCAAGTATAATTTTAATAAACTGCTAAAACAGAATTATAAAAATTCATATATATTTATAAAAATCTTGTTTGTACATTTTAATAGTTATGATTTTTGTTGGTTACTAAGCTTATATTTTTAAAGTGAAAGACAAAAGGAAATGGAAAACAAAGTCATCACTGTCATTTCCATTAGGGATCTTTATCCCGGAACAGGAAAGATTTCCAGGGGAGTGTGTGGGAGTCTTGAAAGCTGTCTGCATATATTTAAAGGGGAGAACCATGTCCATTGACAGAATACAAAGAACTTCACAGACCTGCAAAGGGGTTACATACCATTTCCTAAAGGGAACATAGGTGGGGAGACCTATTGAGACATAAGTACACAGATCAAAAAATGAAGGTCATTCTTACTTTATGAAATAATAGTTTTTGACAATCTAGGCATCATGAGACTTAGCTTTAAGTTTCAGCTCTGTTACAAAGAAATTAACTTTGTGATGTTGACCAAATCTGTTGCTTTCTTTGAGCTTCCATCTCCTTATTTGTAAAATGAGGTAAACTAATTGCAATGAAGGACTGGTCAAGGAGTCCTTAAAGCATGCTCAAATCTGCCTGGTGGGTTATACAGCGTATACATAAATAATTCCTACCTGCAACCAATCTAACACGTGCTGGCTTGGTGGATCTACTTCTAATCATAAGTGACTAAAAGGCTGGTACTAGTGGGTAACAGATGTCTCCTTGGCTGGGGCACTGAAGAATCTTGAATTTCTGAGCTGGAGAACTGAGTGTACACAACGAAAGAGTGATCTGTCCTCTCCACTGGAGCTTTTGCTTCTTTTCCTTCTTGGTGATGAGTGAGAAAGAATTGTTCTGAGCTGCTGGGTGTTAAGGGAAACAAGGGAAGCAAGTCTTCTCCCAACCACTTACCACGTACGTGTCTCTTTATTCTTCTGGGGCTCACTGTTTTGTTCTATTATATAAAGTAAAAGGGTTTCACTAGATTGTCTCCAAAGTTCATTTTAGTCTCTAATATTCTGTCATCAAGTTCTGAATATGATGATTCTTCACACATATCTAGCATAGTACTTGCCACGTAGTAGGAGTTTAATAAATGTTTTTGAGTATGTCTCCCTCCTGTTACTGGCAGATTCAGGTAGGAAGTAGACTTTGGCGTAATGCTATTGCCCCCTGGTGGCAAATGTGTGCATTTTACCATCTTATCTGAATGGTTTGGAGGAAGACTTTAAGAGAAGAGCAATCCTGAGCTGTTTTTCAAAAGGTGGAAAGGAACAAGTAGAAGAGAAGAGTTTAAAGGTACATTAGAGAGTTAATGATTACTAGAATAAAATCCTAAAAGAAACTAGAAGACATAATAGCAATAACTGGCATTTATAGAGTTTTACAAATCATTTTACATTCATTATTCCATTGTATCCTCTCACTAAGTACTACAGCTGTTATTCTGATTTTACAGATGAGGAAATTGAAAAACATAGAGGTGATTGTGTGTGGAGTCACACAGCTAATAAGCATCTACGGTGGAATTAAAATCCAGGTCTTCCTGACTCCAAACCCAACGATATACCAAAGACACTGGTAGAGGTAAATTCAGCCTTGGGCTGAAGCAGTAATATTGTGCCCTCTGCTGGTTTACTTTCATTCTCTAGTTCTGTTCACTTCACTCTAAATCAGTTCATACAAGGCAGCTGGGCGGTACAGTAAATAGACTGCTATCCTCCTCCAAGTACAAGACTCAAGGGAAACATAAAAAGGTAAAAAAAGAAACAAGAGAAAATATGAGAAATACAATAAGGTTAAACTGGTTATATTTTTGTATGTCAAGATGATATCTGTAACTCAACAACTTTATTACTATAAGAGCAATTAGAAGGAATACATGTAGACAAAAGATGGGGATGTAAGGTAACTTTGATGTGATGATACCTCAAAAAACAAAATAAAGGGGTGAGAAAGAAAACTGCACTGGAAGAAGAAGAAGAAGGGGGAAGATTGAATGGGGTAAATTATCCCACATAAAAGAGGCATGAAAGAGCTATTATAATAGAGGGGAAGATGGGGGTGGTGGTGGGCAAAGCTCAAAACATTTCATCAAAATTGTCTCAAAGAGGGAGTACATACACACTTAGATATAGAAATCTATCTTACCCTATAAAGAAGTAAAAAAGGACAGAGAAAATAGAAAGGGGAGAGTGAACTGTTGAGAGTATATTAGGGAAGGCAGTAATCAGAAGTAAAACACTTGTGAAGAAGGAAAGGGTGAGGAGTAAGGGGGAGTACAAACAAGTGAAAAATA
>NW_020954144.1:0-5941 GCF_900497805.2 Vombatus ursinus
TACTGACAATCCCCTCTCAGGCAAATGAATAGAACAGGAATGAGCTTTGCCAATGCTGCTTCTTTCTGGGTTTATGCAACACTCCTTTCCCTCTTGAATTTTCTCCTATCTGTCCAAATAATGGTTCTCAGTGTCCTTTTCTTGATGACTTCCCATTCATCTATATGAAAGGAACTTAGAATCCGAAAACTGGGGAAAACTGAATTCAGAGGTATTTGGTAGTTGTTGGGAAAATAACAGCACCAGTTACCTCACAGAGAAAATTTTTGTGGGGCAAATTAGGTCTCTTTGTGAGCAATTTCCTGCAAGTATATAAAGCAGTAAATTAAAAGGAAAAAAAAGAAAGAAGAGTTAGTCTGCATCACAAGTGATTAATAAATTAGGAGTCATATGATGGATGATTTTCTGTCAAAGGACACTGAGAATGAGGGGTTGGACAGATAGAAGAAAAACCAAGTGAAGGGAGTGTCACAAAAACCCAGAAAGAAAGAAGTATCTGGGTCAACAGCACCAACTGAGGTAGGGAAGTGTGGGAAGAAAGAGGGTTGAGAAGAGGCTGCCATGTCTGGTGGTGAAGAGCTCAGTGACCACTTCAGGGACTGATGAGGTCCAAGCCAGACTGCAAAGTGCTAAGAAGGGAGGAAGCAGAGATAACAAGTGTAGATGATAGGCTTCTCCAGGAATGTGACTGACAAAGGAAAGTGAGATGAGATACAGGATGACACCTGCAAGGCATTTTAGGGTCTAGAGAGAATTCTTATTATAAGATGAAGTAGACGTGGGTAAGATTGTAGGCAATAGGAATGGAACTAGAGATAAAGGAGATATTGGGGGAAGGGAATAAACATTTAGATAGCACCTACTATGTGTCAGAAACTATTCTAAGCACTTTTTTTTCTTTTTACTAACACCTTTTCATTTGATCCTTACAACAGCCTTGTGAGCTAGGTGCTATTATTACCCTCATTTTACAGCTGAGAAAATTGAGTCAAACAGAGGTCAAGTGACTGGCCCAGGATCACCCAGCTAGTATGTAGCTGAGGTCAGACTTGAACTTAGGTCTTCCTGACACCAAGCTCAGCAGTCTATCACCCATACTACCTCATATGCCTCTATACTGAGTAGTTGAGAGGGTATAAAGGAGAGAGAGGAGATGATTATAGGGAGAAGATGGGAAGAGATGTCAGCAGAGGTATGTGTAGAAGGGTTGGGCCATTTTCTTGGTGGTCTTTTCTTCATAATACTGAATATGGTTTTACACACAGCCACATAAACACATGTGACAGACAAGTATACATGTGTGTCTCTCTATATATCTGTAACTATCTATCTATCTATCTGTTGAACACACCCACATGTAAGAATACACATATATAGCCTACATATTAACATGTAGATATGGCTAACATATAAGAAGGAAATAAGCACATTCAAAGGCCATTTGACACATGGTCATTGTAGCAAGAGGCATTTCATCAATTTGCCTCCCACCTTTATCTCCCTCCTCCTTGGCCACTTAGGGTTTTCTGCTGTAATACAAAGAATACTGAAATAAGAACCAGGAAGTCTGTTCCCATTAATGTCATTAATGATCTGTGCAACCTTGTAACAAGTTCCTGAAAAGGGATGGTTTCCTTAGGAAATGCCTGTGTTAAACTGGTGATACGTTGGTGGGGAGGCATGCAGAGGGCCCTGGCATGAGTAACTCCATCTTAAAAATGGCCTTCCTTCTACTCAAAGTGAAGAGTCCAGGTATTATACATCTTGGATCTGCTTTCTGGGCACTCTTCCAATCCTCATCTTTGCTATTAGGGTTAATGCACAGAATTATTGATGGCTAATCAATGATAAAGTTCTGCAGCAGGTCTACCAGCAAGGTTAATGCAAATAGAAACTAGAGTGTGAGGGGCAGGGGCAGCTCAGGGTATAACAGAGCCCTCTAAGCACTCTCTCTCTCTCCCTCCTCTCTCTCCTCTCGTCTCTGTCTCTGTTTCTCTCTCTGTCTCTCTCTCTCTCCCTCCTCTTTCTCCTCTCCTCTGTGTGTGTGT
Organism: Vombatus ursinus; assembly: GCF_900497805.2. Classification (NCBI taxonomy): domain Eukaryota; kingdom Metazoa; phylum Chordata; class Mammalia; order Diprotodontia; family Vombatidae; genus Vombatus; species Vombatus ursinus. Next base: position 2,049 of record NW_020954144.1, read on the forward strand.
GTGTGTGGGTGTGTGTGTGTAAGGAGAGGAGTTGTGGACTCTATTTTGTAAAGGAGACTCCTCATGCTGCATGCATTTTCTATGTTTGTGATGAAAGCGTCTCCTGACCTTGTGTATATGCAAACAAGTTTTTGCCACGATAGTAGCAAATGAAAAGGTGAAATCTGTTTTATTTTTCTTACACCTGTGGCTTATTGCTGTCCCACCCTGAGCCTTGCTGACTTTGGTTCCCATGGCAAACACAAGGGTAGCCAATATCTAGGAACTTCTGTCTGAACATTAACCCCAGGCCACATAGACACTGAGGACCCTGGGGAGAAGGATTTGGATCTGGTACTGTTATGGCCTTGGTGACTTCTTCTGCAACCCCAGGATGAGTATACCCCAAAGGAGTCTGGGAGGAACCTATCCTGTGGACCCCATTGAAGTGGAGGGAGGGAATCTCCTAATATTTCATTCTCCAAGAAACTTTAACTGCATTTCTTTGTAGAGGTCATGTCTCTGAGGCTGCTGAGTGAGACCAACACCCAGGCCTGTGCAGGATGACTGGAAGTCTTCTACAATGGGACCTGGGGCAGTGTTGGCCGATATAACATGACTGCAGTCACTGTGGGAGTGATCTGTAGGCATTTAGACTGTGGGGACAATGGGATTCTTGACCCTGCTCCTACAAACAAGGCAAGTTCCAGAACCATGTGGGTCAATAGTGTTCAGTGTCCTAAGGGATCTACCTCCTTCTGGCAGTGTCCATCAGATCCATGGGAGAAGAGACCATCCAATGCAAGAGAGGAGGCCTGGATCTCATGTGTTGGTGAGTGTCCCTTAGTCTGTACACAGATTTCAAGGAATCTATCCTATTGCTAATCCCATTTGATATCCTTTAATTCAACAAACAGTGAACATGCATTATCAGTCACCCAATCAAAAAGTATGTATCAAGAGCCTACTATGGGCCAGACACAGTGCTAACTTGTAACTTGGCACACAAAGGAAGATTAAAAACAGTCCCTGTCCTTAAGGAATTCACATTCTGATTGGGGAGACAGCACATATAAATCAGACAATGCAAACTAATGATAGAGTAGATGAAAGGCAATCATATGGGAGATGGTACTAGCAGCCAGGCACTTGAGCTGAATCTTCAAAGAATTCGGGGATTTCAAGAGTCAAAGTCTGGGAGGGAAAGCAATCCAGACACAGGGAACAATCAGTGCAAAGGTGGGAGATGAGAGATGGGAGTGCATGAAGGAGGAATGGTGAATAGGCCAGTTTGGCAAGATCATAGAATGAGTAGAGAAGAATAGAGTATAAAAAGACAAGGAAGGCAGAAAAGTGCCAGGAAGGGAATTTCTTTAAATATCAAAGGACCTTATGTTTGACCCTAGAGATAATAGGGAGTCACACTACTTTATTGAGCAGTGGGGGGAGGGGGTGGATTGACATGATGAGACCTACACTGTGGGAAAATCACTTTGGCAGCTGATTGCAGGATGAATTGGGATGTGAGAGCAATTAGAAGGTAATTATAATAGCCCAAGGGATATGTGATGAGGGCCCAAATTAAGATACTAGTTATGTTGGTGGAAAAGGCATAAGTGAAAAACACAGAAATTACAAGATTTGGTAACTGATTGGCTATGTGGTATATATATGTGCGTTTGTGTGTGTGTGTGTGTGTGTGTGTGTGACAGAGAGAGAGAGAAAGAGAGAGAGAGAGAGAGAGAGAGAGAGAGGATCATAGCAAGGATGACATCCAGTAGCTCAGGAGAGAGACTGGGTCTGTATAAATAGATCTGAGAATCATTTGCATAAAGAAAGTCATCAAACCCATGGAAGTTGACGAGATCATCAAGTGAGAGAGTATGTGGGGAAAAAGAAGAGGGCTGAGGGTCTTGGGGAAACACTCACAGTAAGTGAATACATCATGGATGAAGATATAGCAAAAGAGCCTGAAGAATTATCGGAATAGAGAATCAAGAGGGAGCAGTCACACAAACCCAGAGAGGAGAGAAGGTTGTCAAAAGTGTCAAATGCTGAAGACTGGTAAAGGAGGCTATTCAATTTAGCAATTAAGAGCTACCTGGAAACTATGCAGAGAACAGTTTCAGGGGAATGAGGTCAGATTACAGGGTTTTAGAAGAGAATGAGAAGAGAATCATTCAAGGCAACAACTGTGGCCAGCTTTTTCAAAGAGATGAACTGCAAAGGGGAGGATAACATTAGGACAATAGCTGGCAGGCATTGTATGAACAAGTGAGGGGTTTTTTGGATGGGGGAGACGTGGGCATGTTTGAGGGGAGAAGAGAAGGAGCCAGAAGATAGGAAGAGAGTGGATATTAGCAGAAGGATAATAATGGGGGCAACCTGCTGGAGAAGACAGGAAAGACATGATGGGCTCAAGGTGCATGTGGAGGGATTTGCTTTGGCAAGTGGAAGGGGTCCCATATCATCAGAGAAGAAATTGAAGAAGGAGACAGTTGGAAGATATTTGAATGATGAGGAGGAAGGTGAAAGAAGAAGCTCTCAGTGAATAGCCTCAATTTTTTTTTTAAGTAAAGTACGAGACCAGTAGAGAAGGTGGGGAGAGGGTGGTATGGTAATCTGGAAGGGGAAAAAAGGTTTGGCCTAGCTACCGAAGTGAACAGGAAAGGGTTAAGGTTAGAGAGTAGTAGTAGGATCATCTTGTTGCAGTACGGGTCCAGTTGAGATTTATGTTATTAAGATGGCATAAATTTGTAGTGAGACCAGTGTCATGATTCCTCCAGTTCCACTAAGCTGCACACGAGTAAAAGTTGAGAAGGTGAATGGTGGGAGTCATCCAAGGTTGGTATTTGGCAAGATGTGATGGATGATAAGTGAGCAAGGGATTCAAGTGCAGAGGATAGGACATAGTTGGACTGAGTCTCCAAGAGTCAACACTGGGAAAGGAGGAGAAGGAAAGTAGCTGTAAGAGATGGTCTGACCTGAGATAATCCTAGTGGATGGTGAGATTGCAGGTTATAGTGGGGACAAAGAGGAGACTTAATAAAAAAAATAATAATGCACAGGGTAAGATAGAAAGATAAAGGAGGGGCAGCTAGGTGGTACAGTGGATAGAGCACTGGCCCTGAAGTCAGGAGGACCTGAGTTCAAATCCAGCCTCAGACCAAACATTTGACACTTACTAGCTGTGTGACCCTGGGCAGGTCACTTAACCCCAATTGCCTAAAAAAAAAAAGATAAAGGAAATTCATCATTCTTGATCATGTAATGAAACACTCATTGGTGATGGCAAGATCAAGGATACGACCGTCTTTGTATTGTGGCTGAGGTGGAGTAGAAGAGTAGGTCATGGGAGCTGTGCAGACTGAGGAACTGGAAACTTAAAGTCTTTGAAAGAGTGGCAATATACCAATGAAGAAGAGAAAGATTGCAAGCCAGACAATAAACTTGTGAGAAAGAAAGGTGAATGTTTAAGGGGTCAGTATATTATAACAATGAGAATCTGAGCTGGGAGATAATGGCATGCTAGGATTATTCAGCAGGTGGGAAAAGGATATCTATAGGATCCTCTGTCCAATGACCTGAGGGAGATGGGTGACAGATCTGTGGCCACACAGACAGTGCATTCATTTGCCTCTTTCATGTTAGGAGTGCTCAGTAGAAGAAATGGACCTTTTTGAAATAGGACTAAGAGTGTCTAAAACCAAGAACCAATATTATATACATTATATACAATGAAGAAATGCTGGTGATATTTCCAATGAGATCAGAGGTAAAGCAAGGATGACCAAAACTGGTCCCAAAACAGAGATAGAAGTCACCTGCCCCTTCTTTGCAGATGTAGGGAATGATCAATGTGGAATCCTACATGTAATGTCAAACTTTTTCAATGTGTTGGTTTGTTTTGCTGA
>NW_020954145.1:0-4624 GCF_900497805.2 Vombatus ursinus
TTGTTCAATAAGAGGGAGAGACTCAGGCTCAGAAGATTCTTTTCCAAAGTGTGAATTCCAGGGCTCCAGTAAATTTCTGGGATAAAGAAATTTCTGGGTCATGGTATAGAAAGTCTAGAGTTTAGTTTGGAGAAAAATCTCAAAGCTTTTAGACTGCTATACATTTTAAATAAATTATTAGTATTCTAAATATAACATCTTGACCAATAACCAATTAATAAATATACTATTAGAGAAAGTGAATTATGTTTAGAAATTAAGCTAGAATAAAGAAGTTGCAACTAAATGAAGGATGACTCATAAATTCTTGGAGAGGCAAGTGTAGAACAGATGATGAAAATGGCTTTCATCATGTAGCCAAAGCCAATAACAATAACAAAAAAGACACTTTTTCATGGGATACTTGGTCCTCAAGGATTGTGGTGTTCATGATAAGTATTTGCAAAAGGATGACAATGGAAATAAATGCTTCTTATTATACACCAGCAGCTGTTGCAGAAAAAGAAGATAAACCAGTTTAGCACATAAACTCATCTGTAAAATCTTACATAGAAGAACAGTGGTAGATTATGAGCAGTATTGCCAATCCCTCATAAAAAAAGAGAGAGAGAGAGAGAGCAACAATGGAAGATAAAAATCATTTTAAATAAAACCTGGAGCAAGAACCAACTGGGCAAAGTCATCCCAAGGACACTTGGTGATGAAACAAAAGAGAACAAACAGATAGAAAGATGGAAAACATCTGCAAAGATTATTAAAATAAACTCTTTTCTCCACCAAGGAAAATGGAACCACCATACATGAACTCTAACATTTCAGTCCTAAATGTACTTATAGAGGTGACAGTTATTGCTGTTCAGTCTTTTCAGTCATGTCTGACTCTTCATGACCCTATTACAGTTTTCTTGGCAAAGATGCTGAAATGTTTTGTCATTTCCTTCTCCAGCTCATTTTAATTTTACAGATGAGGAAACTGAGGCAAATGGTGTTAAGTGACTTCTCCAGGGTCACACATCTAGTAAGTGTCTGAGGCCAGGTTTGAACTCATGAAGATGAGCTTTCCTGAGTCCAGGCCTGACACTCTATCTACTATCTAACCTTGGTGGTAGAAAGAGCATTAAAAAGAACAAAGGTGTAGAAAACTGCTGGATAAGATCAAGGTTGTGTAGAGGAGATCTGTGCTGGAGACAATACAATTGTGAGGGCATGTCTAGTGGATGACTAATGACTTAAACATCAAGAAACAATCAAAGTCAAAAGACTGAAAAATAGAAGAAAATATGAAATATCTCATTGAAAAAAGAAATGACCTGGTAAATAGATCAAGGAGAGATAATTTAGTCTCATGATACTTGCATGATACTAGTCTGACCTGAAAACAATAATAAAAAAAGAACATAGACATCATATTTCAAGAAATTATCAAGGAAAACTGCTCCAATACCTTAGATAGAGAGGGTAAAATAGAAATTGAAAAAATCCACCTATCACCTCCTGAAAGAGATCCCAAAATCAAAAATCCTAAGATATTATAGCCAAATTCCAGAGCTCCCAGATCCAAGAGAAAATGCTTCAAGCAGTTAGAAAGAAGTGATTCAAATATTGTGTCAGGATCACACAAGATTTAGTGGCTTCCGTGTTAAAGAAGTAGAGGGCTTGGAATATGATATCTCAGCAAGCAAAGGAGCTAGGATTACAACCAAGAATAACCTACCCAGCAAAATTAAGTATAAGCTTTCAGGGGAAAGAATGGATAGTTAATGAAATAGAGGACTTTCAAGAATTCCTGATGAAAAGACCAGAGCTGAATAGAAAATCTGACATTCAAACGCAAGACTCAAGAGCAGTATAAAAAGGTAAAATGAAAGAGAAATCATAAGGCTCTCAATAGTTAAACTGTTTACATTCCTATGGGGGAAAATAATACATGTAACTCCTAAGAACTTTATCATTAGGAAGGCAGTTAGAAGAGTTTACAAAGACAGAGGAAATGGATGTCAGTCAATTATGTAGGGATTATCTTTAAAAAATAGAGTTGAGAAACAGGGATGCACTGGAAAAGGGGAAAGAGAGAGGTAAAATGAAGAAAACTGTCTCACACAAAAGAGGCATACAAGGAAGAGCTTTTACAGTGGGAGAGAAAATGGGGGAGTAGCAGGCAAAGCTTGAACCTCATTCTCATTGGAATTGGTTCAGAGGGAAGAAATTTAAGGAAAACCTTGAGATGCTAGAGAGTGTCCTTAGAAGGACAAACATTACATTCATGTTATATGAAGATTAGTTAAAGGAAATAGGGTAACCTGAAGGAGAGAAGGTGACCATGTGCAAGTATTCAAAGCTGCCACAGAATTTATTTTGTTTTATTTGTTGTTGGGTTTGATTCTAAAGGGCAAAACCCAGGGTGATGAGTAATGAGTCATAAAGAGGCAAATTTAAGATTGAGATCAAGAAAAAAATTCCAAACAATTGGAATTTCTCAAAAATGGACTACCTGAATTAGCTCTGAAAAAAGTGACTTCTTTTTCATTAGAAAGAGAGACTAGGGGCAGCTAGGTGACACAGTGGAGAAAGCGCCAGCCTTGGAGTCTGGAGGACCTGAGTTCAAATCTGGCCTCAGACCAAACACTTGACACTTACTAAGCTGTATGACCCTGGGCAAGTCACTTAACCCCAATTGCCTAAAAAAAAATAGAAAGAAAGAAAAAAGAGAGACTAGATTAACACTTGATTACCACTTTTTGATTATATCATACTGGAGATCCCTTTGAGGAATTGGTTGGACTAGATGGTGACTGAGGTCTTTTCCAATTCCAAGATTCTGAGATTCTCTGATTTTTTTAAGTATAGTACCCAAAGCTGAAGATGCTTAATCTTTCATTTGACAAGTAATAAGCAAATAGATAAAAATCAATTCTAATATTTGAAAAAAATTAAAGCCAAAAATAAATATGATTTAGAGAAAAAAACTGTATAAATCAGTTAATTGAAATATTTTTACTGCTTGCTAACATTATGGAAGTATCTCTGTGTTTTCCCTTGTATGATGACAACAGCATTGCTGTCATGCTATATGAATTAGTATCTGTATCAGTGGGCTTCAAAACTTAATATTTGAAGTGAACAAAATGTATATATTGATTGTTATGTTAATATGCAAAGCTTACTTTAATAGATATATATTTTACTTTCATGATACTACTAATATTTCTAGAAATGGATGGCAAATTGATTCTGGTTTTAGATACTTTAAATCCATAGATACATGATGATTCAGAAATGGTATTTTCTAGTATTTGACAGAAATTTTGCACAGTGCAATGAAAGGCATTTGCAACAAAGATATCCACAGTATATTTCCAAAGATATTTCTCATAATTTTGTGAAAATGATACTCATTGTCAGATTTTAACATATTATGACATGTTCTGAGGTTTAAGGAAAAAATCAGCATGATTAGCAACATTGAAAACATTATTTTATATAAGAAGGAATTTACATCAAAAACTTTAAAATTTTTTAAATGATTCATCATTTAATTTAGGACACACTAACTTGGACCAGAAGGTGCTGATAAAAGCTACCTTCTATAAAAATTAAAGGAAACCTTTGTGGAACCTTCTATAGTTTTTAACCTATATAACTGACATATAAGTAGATGGGTATGTATGTGTACATGTGTTATTTTTCTAACTCCTTGTAAATTTATTTGTTGTCTACTTAAACTGATTTACTTCTTAATCCAATTGAAAGTTTAAGATTATAAATATCTATTTCACATACTTTATTCTTGAAAATGGCACAGTACAAAAGAAATATGGTGTTTGCCACCCACTAGAACATAGTTTGGCAACAACACTCAAAGTATTCAGAAATTTTGCACCTGTGACTACACAATGCTCTTTTTTCTCTCATCCAGTTACTCTGCAGTGAGTGACTCCCAGTCATCTACAACAGTGTGGTCCTGGGGAAATAGTGCTGGAGTTGAACTCAATTGACCTAGCTGAAATCCAGGCTCTGCTGCTGACTACCTAAATGACCATGGGCAAATCACTTAAGCTCTTTGAGTCCGAGTCAGTTCAACTACAAAGTGAGGGAATGGTGAATGAGATGGCCTCTGAATTCCCTTCCTGTTTTAAATCTATGACCTTATGATCTAAATGCACATTAATTTTGTAATTTGGGGTTACATAATATGCCAGGAGAATGTGTCTCCCTTCATTTCCTAGAATAGCCTAACACATATCCTCTAACAGCTGATAGCTTTCTCTTCAAAGTTTAGTTTCAGGCCAATTTAGGAGACTTGCCCAGTAAATGTTGATTTCATTCTCTACTCATTCAAATAATCTATTTACCAGGCCTTTGATAACTTAGAGATGTGTCCATTTTGCTATTCAAAAGCTTTGGGGATCCTTTTCCTAAATCTCACTACTAGAACCAGCCTACATCTTCCTCTCAGAATTCAAGGAGTACCCCCTGAGGGTGTGGTAGAAACATTTCCAATGGGTTGGCGAGAGCCAATTGTTAAATTTTTACTGTGAGAATTTACCCTTTGGCAATTAGCAAAGGCTACAAACCAGGGCTTGACTTACTGTTTTATCAGCTGCCTAGACTTAAGAGAAAGAGA
>NW_020954145.1:4634-5571 GCF_900497805.2 Vombatus ursinus
TTATAGCAAGTCACTTAAACTCTCTGGGAGAGAGTTTCCTCAATTACAAAATAAACAGATTAATCAGCATTGTCTAAGTTGGCTCCTTCCACTTTTAAATCCCACAAAATTAGAGCAACCAATTTTTTCCTTATGTTTCTAAAGATTTCCAACTCTCAAAAATTAGGAAAGATGATGAATAATCAGTGAGGGTGTACTTTAGAGCATTGTAGCATATAAAATTAGAAAAATCCAAATTTTATCACGTCTATCTATGGTGATAGATGAGTTATTCATTAGTTAAATTCTTGGTAAAATTAGGCATACCCAGTAGGAGTTACACACACGGTTCTTGAGAGCAGAGACAAAGCCAGGAAGCTGGAGGCCATAGTTTTGATTTAAGTTTTTATGGGTGAAAGCTAAGAAACACCAAAGACCCTTGAACTGAAAGGTCTTTAGAGGTGGCTAAAACCATTTCAATTTCTCATTACTTGAAAGTAATTGGGTACAGAATTCTATTACTAAACAAACATTTCAATAATTTAAAGCACTTTTGTTATGTTCACTTCCCATACAACTAGGTTTAAGCTTCCAGCCTTCTAAGTAGGATTAAATTCTTTGAAACTATTATCTATGGAAAGCTTTTCACCTGATCTATTGTCATATGAGCTGAGCAGTTCCCAGAGCTTTTTGTAGAATAGGCTTCCAGGACTCATTAGAAATATTAAATCCGGAGCTATGCCCAGGTGCATGACTTCTGCCTTGAATCTAATTTGCATAATAGTAACAAGGTAATTGAAGCTGTCAATGATTACTCAGACAAATACAAAAGAGAAGAATGTTGTGTTTAAGTAGGGTCTCTTAAGGCTTTCTGCTTTTTATTTTGGGTTTGTGGGTGTGTATGTGTGTTTATCTGTGGGAGAGTTTAATTAGATGTTAACATTTATTAGAATGCACA
>NW_020954146.1:0-6404 GCF_900497805.2 Vombatus ursinus
TTGACAACTTTCACATATTGACTAGATATGCTTCCAAGTGATTTTGGGGGACCTACCTCAGAATTGATACAAGCGGAATTATTGGGTTTTAACAATTGGAAATATGCTGATATGAGAAATGGTAAAATTGGCTTTATAGATTTTTTTACTCCTTCGCTTATCTTACTACTGTAAAAGCTCAACAACAGAAATTGGACTATAATTTAAAATGAGGCACAAGCATTTCCTAAATTAGGAACCAACTTAGATAGATGTTATAAACAGAAATTTTTAAAGTGACAACTTTTCTGCCAACATACTCACATATATACAACACTGTTCATTAGGACTAATTTCTTGTATCCTTTCTATCACAGCTTCCTCTATAGCTGATACCATAATAAGGGTATCGCTTGGAAGAGTACCAAGTTGATTGATGAAACTCTGGGACTGGATCTAAGTAGTTTTAGTTTCCTGGTTGAGGGTGAATGGGGATTGGTCTCTTGTAGACATTTGCTTTTCCTTGTGAAGCAAACCATGTTGACATTCATCCCAAACCTTCTGCCCATCTTTCAGTCTCTCTAAGAGAAAAATGTTTTCTCTTTCCAAGTTCTTGATAGCTTCATCAGTGTCCTAAACATGCCAATATATACATTAAATCTCTGACTTTCAAATTAAGTGATTTCACAGTCATTCTATTGCTCTCTTTAAGGTTAAAGAAGAATGCTCTATATTGCTTTTTCTTAATATAAATGTGCCCATAGACTCTTATTTGAGGGTACAAGGCCATGGGCCATCCATTAAGAATTGGTAGAGTCTTTATTTTTTAGAGCTGAAAGGCATTTTAGATAACATCCAATCCAATTCCTTAATTTTAGAGATGAAGAATCAGAGGCCAAGAGAAAGGAAGTAGCCAAATACACTGGGCTGGGAGCCAGGAGCCTTAAGTATAGGACCTGTCTTACCTGCCTTAAACAAATTACTTAATTTCTTTGTATCACACTTTTCCTCATCTCTAAAATGGTAATAAGAATACTTGTACTACCTTCTTCACAGTTTTGCTCTAATGGTAAAATGACATAATGTAAAAATGTAAAATGTAAAAAAAATGTAAAACCTCTTTGCAAAGTACTATATGAATGGAAATTATTTTTATTGTTTTCATCACTATTTATATCAGTGAGGAGAACTGGGGTACCAACATAATAGAGCAAAATATCTCCCGAACTAATTCTGTTTTCTTTTTTTTTTTGAAAGGGTTTCTAGAAGGAAAGAAGGAAACAAGCATTTATCCAGAGTCTTCTGTGTTAGACACTGTGCCAAACACTTCACAATATTATTTGACCTTCACCCTGGGGACCGGTTTCATTATTATGTCCATTTTGCAGATGAAGAAACTGAGGCAGACAGAGTAATACAGATAGTAAGTGTCTGAGGTTGTATGTGAATTCAGGTCTTCCTGATGCTCTATCTATTAGCTGCCCCTAATTAAAGATCAGGAGAATGCTATAAATATAATCTATATAAATTCCAGCAAAGTATGTGACAAAGTCTCTTCTGATAACCTGATGATGAAAAGGAAGATAAGTGGGATAGAAAGAAACACAATTGTGTGAATTTGAAACCAGTTCAATGACCAGACTCAAACAATAGGGTTAGGAAGGTCTGTAGTAAAGTACCCCAGAGATCTGCAATTGTCCTTAGGTTGTTTAACATTCTTTTTTATCACTGACTTAGATGGAGGAACAGATGGCCTATTTATGAAATCTGCAAGTGATATAAAGTTGAGAAAACACTATCATACTAGATGACGGATTCTGGAGCCATAAACGTTCTTACAAGCTAAAAAATAAAGTTGAATCTCATCAGATGGAGTATAACAGAGAAGAATGTAAAGTCTTGCCATGTGGCCATGAGTCATAGAACACCACAATCTCTAACAGGTTGAAATTAAGGACCATTCAAAGGGCAATAAAGATAAGCATCAGTGGGTTTGAGTGGTCTACTGCACATTACAAACGAGGAATTATGAAGGAGAAACCAAGGGAAGATGAATCTTCCTGACTCCAGGCCCAGCACTCTGTCTACTGTGCCACCCAGCTGCTACACTGTAATGTTAAATTGGTTCTCTAAGCTACTTCGTGATAATGATAACAATGCTAATAGTGAAGAAAATAATAAAAATATTTGAAGTATAAAAGTGATTTTTCACCTGATATCTCATTTCTCTTTATAGCAAATCCTGTAACAAAGAAGAAAGTGATAGTGTTCTTATTCTAATTTTCTTAATCAGCAAAGCCTGATCTAAATTAAAATCTGCAGTATTCTCATGATCTACCAGTCTAAAAAGGAAATAGGTTTAGTTGGGAGCTATTTGGCTGTACTATGTTGTTAAGTTGATTCCGAAAGGCACTTCATGATAATGATAATAATAAAAATATTTGACCTATAAAAGTGATTTTTCATCTACTATCTCATTTACCTTTATAACAATCTGATAACTCACCTCCTGGTGTGAGGAAGGGGCCAGAAAAGGTGCCCTAAAAATTATCTGCTCACTCAACCCTGGCCTGATTACCATGGCAGGCAGGGAATCCTACTCTGTGGTCAAAACACAAAAAAAATGTACAAAAACATCTGCAAAGATGATTCTCCTCACCATCAGCAAATGGAATGTGCACACAGTTATAGACAACACAAAATCCAGTAGACCTGAAAGATGAATAGCTCTGGCTGCAAGAGAACTCAGCAGATATCACATCCAAATAGCAGCCCTGAGTGAAACAAGACTGGCAAATGAAGGCCAGTGAAGCTGGAGCTGGATACACATTTTCCTGGAGTGGTCACAGTGATGGGGAACACCGTGAAGCTGATGTAGGTTTTGCAATCAAAACTAATCTAGTCAGGGGCAGCTAAGTGGCGCAGTGGATAGAGCACCAGCCCTAGACTCAGGAGGACCTGAGTTCAAATCTTGTCTCAGACACATAACACTTACTAGCTGTGTGACCCTGGGCAAGTCAGTTAACCCCATTGCCTAGCCAAAAAAAACCAAAAAACTAATCTAGTCCACAATCTGTGAATGATAGGCTCATGACAATGTGATTGCCACTTACAGGAAAACATCACACCACCATCATCAGTACCTATGCTCCCACCCTGATGAACCCTAATGAGGTTAAAGAAAAATTTTAAGAAGAACTGGAGAACCTTATCATCAATGTGCCAAAAGAAGACAAGCTTATAATTCCGGGTGACTTTAATGCTAGAATAGATTCAGACTACCAAACTTGGCAGGGAGCCCTAGGGAGGAATGAAGTTGGAAACAGCAACAGCAATGATCACTTATTACTAAAGACTATCTACTAAAGGCCGTTTCATGGCCTTCTCATCACCAACATGTCTTCCATTTACCCAAATGCAATAAAACTTCGTGGATGCACCCTTGCAGCAAACATTGGCATTTAATAGACTATGTTGTTGTAAGGAGAAGAGACAGGATGTGAGAATGACGAAGGTAATGGGTGGCACAGAGTGCTGGACTGATCATAGACTTATCCTCTCCAAGCTAAATACTCACATTCAACAAAAGTGGCAGCCCCAAGGCAAAATGATTACCAGAAGAATTAATGTCAACAGATTAGAGCTGTTCTCTAAGCAGGAACAGTTTGTTGCTGACTTGGAGGGAAAGTTGAGCCAACATACAGTTGGCAGCAGTAGAGCAGAAAAGGAGTAGGCAGCTTTCAGAGATTTGGTGTACTGCACTGCATTTGCTTATCAGGGTCAGAACACTTGCAAACATTAAGACTGATTTGATGAAAATGATGGGGAAATCCAGAAGCTGCTAAATGAAAAACAAGAACTACACAGGGTTTACCAGAAGGATAGTTCATCCATCTCTAAGAAGGTAGCATTTAATTCCATCAAAAGTAAAGTACAAGCAAAGCTTAGAGAGATGCAGGGTTCATGGCTCAGTAAGAAGGCAGATGAAATTCAGTTTTATGCTGATAGTAACAATCCAAACTGCTTTTATGATGCCCTGAAGGCTATTTATGGGCCAAAGATCTATGGTGTATCTTAACTACTCAGTGCTGTTGGAGTCACATTGATTAGCGATAAGGATCCTAGAGAAATGGGCTGAACACTTCCATAGTGTTCTCAACAGACTATCATCAATCAATGCTGAAGCCATTGACCGCTTACCTCAAGTTGAAGTCAATCCCTCCCTAGCTGAAGTTCCAACTGAAGAAGAGGTTTGGAATGCCTTTAGGCTCCTTTCATGTGGCAAAGCACCTGGTGTTGATTCTATTCCAGCTAAGAGTCACAAGGTAGGGGCCCACTTATCTTATAAAAGCTGATTGAAATTTATCCCCCAGGAGTTCAAGGATGCTTCCATTGTCCATCTCTATAAAGGTAAAGGAAATAGGTTGTCCTGTGACAATCACAGGAGGGTCTCTCTCTTAGTCATTGCTGGCAAGATTCTTGCCAGAGTCCTCCTTGATAGGCTGATCCTTCACCTGGAAGATGGTCATCTACCTGAGAGCCAGTGTGGCTTCAGAAAGAGCAGAAGAACAGTCAATATGGTGTTTGCTGCCTGACAACTTCAGGAGAAATGTTAGGAGCAGAACAGAGGTCTGTATACAACGTTTGTAGATCTGACGAAGGTCAGTTGTGAGGGCTTATGGAAAATTATGCCAAAATTTGGTTGCCCAGGGAAGTTCATCAGCATTGTACATCAATTTCACAATGGCATGTGTTGCCCAGGTTCTGGATAACAGACAATGCTCTCACACTTACCCAGTCACCAATGGAGTGAAACAAGGCTATGTGCTTGCTCCCATGCTTTTTAGCTTGATGTTTCCAGCCACGTTGCCAAATTATTTCAATGAGGATGAACATGGCATCAAGGTCTTCAATATGAAAAGGCTGAAAGCCAAGACCAAAGTGGAGGGAGCGCTGGTGGATGATTTTCTGTTTGCAGATGATTGTGCACTCAATGCAGGCTCTAAAGCCAAAATGTAACAAAGTATGGATCAACTCTGCTGTATGCCTCTGAAAACTGGGACAGTATGCCAGCATCATGCCAGGAAACTGAATCGCTTCCATTTGAATTGTCTTAGGAAGATTTTGAAGATAACTTGGCAGGATAAGATACCAGAAACTGAGGTCCTTTCTCAAACTAAACTGCCAAGCATTCAAACTCTGCTTCAGAGAGCACAACTCTGATGGGCTGGCTACACTGTTCAAATGTAAAACGTATACTTGCCAAAAAAGACTATTTTATAGAGAACTCACACAGGGCAAAGCATTCACATGGTGGTCAGAAGAAGTGATACAAGGACACTGTCAAGGTCTCTCTTAAGAATGTTGGAATTAGGGGCAGCTAGGTGGTGCAGTGGGTAGAACTCCATCCTTGGAGTCAGGAGAACCTGAGTTCAAATCTGGCCTCATAAACTTGACACTTACTAGCTGTGTGACCTTGGGCAAATCACTTAATCCAGATTGTCTCACCAAAAAAGAAAAAAGAACTCTGGAATTGATTTGTGACCTGGGAGGCACTGGCACAGGATCGCTCAACATGGCATGCCCCCATCAGAGAAAGGGCTGTAGTCTATGAGCAAAGCAGAATTGAAATAGCTTAAGAGAAACATAAGATGTACAAACTTAGAAAATCCACCACAGATGTTCATGTGGACTATTTGTGCCTGACCTGTGTTAAAACACTCCAAGCTCATATAGTAGGACACACTGAAACTAGACTCTTGCATAGTGGTGTCATTTTGGTCTTCTTCAAGAACAAAGGACAACAACCAACCAACTCGTAGCCCCTTCCAGTGCGCAGAGCTAACCAAAAGTGCCATGGTACCTGGGCTGCCTCACATGGTTAGGGTTCTTCCCCCTCACTAGGAGATTTCAAAGAAACGCTGGATGACTACTCAGATTTCTTAGAAAGAGGACTTTTTTTCAGTAACAGGTTGAACTAGATGGTGTCTGAGGTCCCTTCCAACCTAAAGATTCTGTGATTTGGTTTCTACACTTTGGTTTTAATCGTTCAAGTTCCAAATCCATCTATCCAGTTATGTACCCTTCATGATTACAAGGATAACATGAGAAACTCCATCAAATCCTTTGCTGAAATCTAGGCAGTCAATAGCTGCAGTGCTACCATCATCTACCAGTCTAAAAAGGAAAGGGGATTGGTTATGAGCTATTCTGTTCTGCTGTTGTTCAGTCATTTTTCAGGCAGGTCTGACTCTTCACGATCCCTTTTGGGGTTTTCTTGGTGGAGATACTGGAGTGGTTTGCCATTTCCTTCTCCAGATCACTTAATAGATGAGTAAACCGAGGCAAACAGGGTTAAATGACTTTCCCAGGGTCACACAGCTAGGCAGTGTCTAAGGCCAGATTTGAACTCAGGAAAATGAATC
>NW_020954147.1:0-1945 GCF_900497805.2 Vombatus ursinus
TGGTCCTAGGAGCACCTTGATCAATGTTCCACCAAGCTCTCTTGATTCATATGATCATTCCATTCATCACTGCAGCTCAGAAAAGTTGTGTTAAATTCATAGCAGAGGAGGATCAAAAGGTTTACAGGGACAGACAAACTTTTGTTTAGGCAGCTCTGTCTAGTTTCCTGCCTGTGATATAACCAGGGAGATACCAAATAGGGATGGTGGAAAGGAGTTGAAAGTAGTTTCTGCTGAAGTACTCCTGAGAAAAGGAAAGTGCTTGTCAAGCAGGGAAAGAGGAGACAAGGATAGGTCTATGTCAGAAAAAAAAAGATAATGGATTTGGATGGGTCATATGACTAGCATCAATAGAAGGAACACCGAGATCAGGAAACTCCCTTTACAAATGCAATATAGGCATCTTCTTACCAAATGATACTGATAGATGCCTAGCATACAGTTTCAGAAACTTATTCAACAGCAAAATTATTTCAAACAGCAAATATACATGTTAGAGTCAGGAACGATGCTCACTGTTCTTTGGGACTCAGGTGGACCCTTATTTACTTCCTGTGTGATTCTGCTTCAGTTGTCTCAGGAATCCAATGAGGGTGTCAGATTCAATGGTCATTTTCTGGCATCTTTTATAGCTCTAGCAAATCATATCCATTCTGCATACCTCTAAAAATATCTTAAGCTGTCCTCACACTATGGTGAAGTGATATCTGACAGAAGAAAAAAATCATGGTGGCTGTGCTTTCCCCCCCCCCCCCTTTTTTAATGGTGAGGAATACTTCTTAGGCTTTCTCTATACCTTGTTGACTTGAGTAGATTTCTCAAAATCCAGACTGATTTTTGTCACATAGGTACATACATATAAATGTGTGTGCATATGCATGTGCATATATACACATACACACATATATTTAATTTCTCACATGTAAAAGACACCTAGAAATAGAGAATTGGAATAGAGTATCATATGATATAGGTAGAGAAAGTGACACTTTATTTTGGAGTGAAAAAGCCTGACTGTCTCAAAATGAACTTGATTACTTTTGAAGGGCACTTCAAGAGGTCATACAGAATCATTATAAAATTGGTCCTTTTCTCATCTAATTTTATAATCAGAATTTCTATTTAAATATTTTTACTTCCATTTCAAAGAAGGTCTGCAAGGAAATCGTGTACACAGGATGGAAAAAGATTTAAACATCTCCCTGAATAAGGAGAATGGTGAGTTCATTAAAATGATATTCACATTTACAGATTTCATATATATGCAAATATGTATATATCTGTATGTATGTGTATGATAATATACATATGTATGTATATATAATCATTCATAGGAACAATACTAAAAGTTAACCATAATTTAGTGAAAAAGATTCTGGCCAATAGCAGCCTAATCTAGAAAATGTTTTCAGAGTGAAATACTTCAAAACCATATACCCACTAAATTAGTAATACATAATCATAGTTAGCCTCCAATAGATGAATTTTTGACAAAAACAATTAATGTGCTGAAATATCCAAAGGCCACCCTTGGCCTTACCAGGACAACCTGACTGAATTACTGAAAGAAAAGTTGTTGCTATTTCAATCCCTGATCCACATCAGTGTCCAAAACAACCAGCATCAGAGGTCCCTTCTGCAACCTTCACTTTCTTTTCTTTTTCCTTTTTTTAATTAATTAATTTATTGTTAGTTTTCAGCATTCACTACTATAAGATTTTGAGTTCTAAATTTTTCCCCCTCTGTCCCTTCACCCCTCCCCAAAATGGCATGAAATCTGATATTGTCTTAGATCATTGCATTGTTGAGAAAAGCTAATCTAACAAAGTTGGTCATCGTACTATGTTACTATTACTGTGTACAGTGTTCTATTGGTTCTGCTCACTTCACTCAGCATCAGTTCATGTTAGTTTTCCAGGTTTTTCTGAAATCTGCCTGCTCACCA
>NW_020954147.1:1955-4681 GCF_900497805.2 Vombatus ursinus
CATAATTCCAAATTGTTCTGCAGAATGGTTGGATCAGTTCACAAGTCCATCAGCAATGCAACAGTGTTCAAATTTTCCCACATCTTCTCCAACATTTTTCACTTTCCTGTTTTGTTGTGTTAGCCAATCTGATAGGTGTAAGGTGGTACCTCAGAGTTGTTTTCATGTGCATTTCTCTAATCAGTAGTGATTTAGAGCATTTTTTTCATATGACTAGAGATAACTTTAATTTCTTCATCTGAAAACTGCTTGTTCATATTTTTTCACCATTTATCAATTGGGGAATGATTGTTATTCTTATAAATTTGACTGAGTTCTCTATATATTTTAGAAATGAGGCCTTTATCAGAGACACTGGCTGTAAAAATTATTTTCCAGGTCTCTGCTTCCCTTCTAATCTTGGTTGCATTGACTTTTTCGTGCAAAACCTTTTTAATTTATTGTAATCAACATTCCCATTTTGCATTTCATAATGTTCTTTATCTCTTGTTTGGTCATAAATTCTTTCCTTCTCCATAGATCTGCCAGGTAAACTATTTCTTGCACTCCTAATTTGCTTATAGTTTCACCCTTTATGACTAAATCGTGAATCCATTTTGACCTTATCTTGGTATATGGTATGAGATGTTAGTCTATGCCTAACTTCTGCCATACTATTATCCAGTTTTCCCATCAGTTTTTGTCAAATAGTGAGTTCTTATCCCAGAAGGGAGTCTGGGTTTATCAAACAGTAGATTACTATAGTCACTGACTATGTGTCTTGTGTACCTAACCTATTCCACTGATCCCCCACTCTGTTTCTTATCCAGTACCAAGTAATTTTGATGATTGCTGCTTTATAATACAATTTTAGGTTTGGTAAGGCTAGGTCACCTTCCCTTGAATTTCTTTTCATTAATTCCCTCGATATTCTAGACCTTTTGTTCTTCCAGATGAATTTTGTTATTATTTTTCCTAGTTCTATAAAATAATTTTGGCAGTTTGATGTGGCACTGAACAAGTCAATTAATTTAGGTAGAACTGTCATTTTTATTATATTAGCTTGGCCTACCCATAAGCAACTGATATTTTTCCAATTATTCAGATCTAAGTTTATGTGAAAAGTGTTTTGTAATTGTGCTCATACAGTTCCTGGGTTTCTCTTGGCAGGTAGACTCCCAAATATTTTATGCTGTCTACAGTTACTTTAAATGGAATTTATCTGTTGTTGTTGGGCTTTGTTAGTAATGTGTAGAAATACAAATAATTTATGTGGGTTTATTTTATATCCTGCAACATTGCTAAAGTTGTTAATTATTTCAAGTAGTTTTTTAGTTGATTCTCTAGGATTCTCTAAGTATACCATCATATCATCTGCAAAGAATGATAGTTTTATTTCTTCATTGCTTATTCTAATTCCTTCAATTTATTTTTCTTCTCTTATAGCTAAAGCTAACATTTGTAGTACAATGTTGAATAAGAGTGTGGTGATAATGGACATCTTTGTTTCACCTCTAATCTTATTAGAAATACTTCTAACTTATCCCCATTACATGCAATGCTTGCTGATGGTTTGAGATAGATGCTGCTTATCATTTTAAAGAAAACTACATTGATTCCTATGCTCTCTAGTGTTTTTTTCATAGGAATGAGTGCTGTATTTTATCAAAATCTTTTTTTCGTCTATTGAGATAATCATATGATTTGTTAATTTTGTTGTTGATATGGTCAATTATATTGATAATTTCCCTAATATGTAACCAGATCTACATTCCAGGTATAAATCCCATCTGGTCATAGTGTATTATCCTTGTGATAAGTTGTTGTAATATCTTTGCTAATATTTTATATAAAAAATTCTGCTTCTATATTCATTAGGGAAATTGTTCTATATTTCTCTTTCTCTATTTTGGTTCTTCCTGGATTAGGTATCAGCATCATATTGGTATGATAAAAAGAAATTTGGTAGTACTTATTCTTTGCCTATTTTTCCAAATAGTTTATATAGTACTGAAATTAATTGTTCTTTAAATATTTCATAGAATTCACTTGTAAATCCATCTGGTCCTGGAGATTTTAGAGAGTTTATTGATGATTTGCTCAATTTCTTTTTCTGAATTGGGGTTATTTAGGTATTTTATTTCCCCTTCTGTTAATCTGGGCAATTAATTTATATTTTTGTAAATATTTATCCATTTCAGTTAAATAGTCAGATTTATTGGCATGCAGTTAGCTAAATAGCTCCTAATTATTGTTTTAATTTCCTCTTCATTGGTTCATCCTTTTCATTTTTGATACTGGTAATTTGGTTTTCTTCCTTCTTTTTTTAAATCAAATTAACCGAAGGTTTATGTATTTTATTGTTTTTTTCCATAAAACCAGCTTTTAGTTTTATTTATTAGTTCAATAGTTCTTTTATTTCAATTTTATTAATCTCTCCTTTGATTTTCAGAATTTCTAATTTGGTATTCAATTGGGTTTTTTTAATCTGTTCTTTTTCTAACTTTTTTAGTTGCATGTCCAATTCATTGATCTTCTCTTTCTCTGTTTTGTTGATGTTTAGAGACATAAAATTTCCCCTAAGAACTGCTTTGGTTTCATCCCATAAATTTTGGTATGTTGTCTCAGTATTGTCATTCTCTTTTGATGAAGTTATTGATTATTTCTATGATTTGTTGTTTGACCCATTCATTTGTTAGGATCAGATTATTTAGTTTCCAATTAATTTTTAGTTTATCTTTCCATGA
>NW_020954147.1:4691-8320 GCF_900497805.2 Vombatus ursinus
GCTCCAACCTTTTACTTTTACTCTGTGTGTATCTCTCTGCTTCAAATTTGTTTCTTGTAAACAACCTATTGTAGGATTATGTTTTTAACCCACTCTGCCATCTGCTTCCATTTTATGGGAGAGTTCATCTCATTCACATTCACAGTTATGGTTGCTGACTTTGTCTTTCTCTCCATCCTATTCATCCTAGCCCTACCCCATTTATGCTTTTGTCTCTACTTTCTCTCTTTCCCTCCTACTCCTTCCCTTTCCCCTACTACTTCTTCCCTCCTTTCTGTCTTCCTTTCTATACACACCCCTTCCCTTTTCTTTACCATTTCCCCTCCTACTTTCTATAGGATTAGGTAGATTTCTATGCCCAATTGAGTGTGTATGTTATTCCATCTTTGAGCCAAATCCAATAAGGGTAAGGTTCAAACAATGCTTGCCTCCCTATCTTCTTTCCCTCTACTGTAATAGGTCTTCACACCTCTTAATGTGATGTGATTTACCCTTTTCTGCCTTCTATTCTCTTCTCTCAATGCAATCATTTTTTCACCTCTTAATTAGTTTTTTATAATCAAATCAAAGTCAACTTATACCCACACCCCTCTGTATGTGTATACCCCTTCTAAATATCATAATAAAGATACAGTTCTCAGGAGTTACAAGTGTCATCTTCTCATGTAGGGATGTAAACATTCTCACCTTATTGAATAACATATTTTTTCCTTTTCTGTTTACTTTTTTATGCTTCTCTTAAGTCTTGTATTTGAAGATCGAATTTCCTGTTCAGCTCTGTTTTTTTTTTATCAGGAAAGTTTAGAGGTCCCCTATTTCATTGAACATCCACCCCTTGCCCTGGAAGATTATGCTCAATGTTGTTGGGTAGTTGATTCTTGGTTGTAAATCCAAGCTCCTTTGCCTTCCAGAATATCACATTCCAAGCCCTCCAGTCCTTTAATATAGAAGCTTCTAGGTCCTGCATAATCCTGACTGTGGTTCTATATTTAAATTGTTTCTTTCTGACTGCTTACAGTATTTTCTCCTTGACCTGATAATTCTGGAATTTGGCTACGATATTTCTTGGAGTTTTCATTTTAGGATCCCTTTCAGAAGGTGATTGGTGGATTCTTTCAGTGACTATTTTACCCTCTGGTTCTACAATATCAGGGCAGTTTTCCTTGATAATTTCTTGAAAGATGATGTTCAGACTCTTTTTTTGATCATGGTTTTCAAGAAGACCAATAAATCTTAAATTGTCTCTCCTGCATCTGTTTTCCAGGTCAGCTGTTTTTCCAATGAGGTATATTACATTTTCTTCTATTTTTTTCATTCTTTTCATTTTATTTGACTAATTCTTGATGTTTCATAAAGTTGTTGGCTTCTACTTTCCCAAATTGAATTTTTAAGGAATTGTTTTTTTTTCAGTTAGTTTTTTTTCAGTTAGCTTTTGTACCTCCTTTTCCATTTGGCCAATTCTACTTTTTAAAGAGTTCTCTTTAGTGAGTTTTTGTACCTCCTTTTCCATTTTGGTCAATTGTATTTTTTAAGGAATTGTTACTTCAATCAATTTTTGTTCTTCCTTTTCTAAGCTATTGACTTTCTCTTATATACCTCTCATTTCTTTTCCCATTTTTTCTTCTATCTCTCTTATTTGACTTTTAAAATTCTTCTTGAGCTCTTCCAAGAAGGCTTTTTGGACTTGAGGCCAATTCATATTCCTCTTTGAGGTTTCAGATGTAGGTATTTACTTCTGAGTTTGTTTTGATCTTCCCTGTCACCACAGTAATTCTCAATGATCAATGTTTATTTTTGCTTTTTGTTCGTGATATTTGCCTATTTCCTGCTTTTAAAGTTGAACTCTCCTGCTGGAGCACAGGGGGCACTATCCTAAGCTTCTTGTGCTGGGGGCCAGGGACCTGGTGACTGTATTTGTGTTCTAGGGCCTCAGGTGCTGGCAGCTGGATGCTGTAGGGCTCTGGCAGCTTTCCTGGTGCTGAGCTGGGATCCTGATGGTGGTATCTGGTGTGCTAAGGTTTTGTTGAGGCCAGGTGGGGTTTTACTCCATTTCCATGGGCTACACTGAAGCACATAGAGGTCTGGCCACTGGAGGATACCTGCCTGCCCTGGGCTGCACTGAAGCACATGGAGGACCACTGCTGGAGGATCCCTGCCTGCCAGGGGCTTCACTGGAGTACAAAGAGGTCCAGCTGCCGCAGGACGTCTGCCCATCAGGGCATGCGCTAGAGCATGGGTAGGTCTGACCAGTGGGGGATGCCTGCCCTTCTGGGGCTGTGCTGGAGCACCTAGTGGTTCTCTGAGCTAGAGTCTGCTGGTTCCCTTGGCTATGCTAAGGCACATGCAGGGTCCTGGTGCTGGTGTCTGTCTACTCCTCCACTGGAGCTCAGGATTTCCCACTGGTTTGCTGAGGTGGGGCTTGCTGCTGGATTACTGGAATGCTTCCTGGAATGCTTCCTGTCCTAGAATGTGCTCCCCTTTACCCGAGTTGATATGGACCTTTTTTGCTGATTCTCCAAATCTCCCGGACTAAAAGACTGCTTTAACCCTGTCTTTCCACTGGCTCTGCTGTTTCAGGATTTTTCCTGGGATGTTATTTTCTATTTTGTTTTTCCAAGGTCAATAAGGATGGGTGACTGTGATTTACTGCTTATTCTGCCATCTTGGATGCCTAAAGTAAAAATCCAACCTTCACTTTCAATAGGCAATGGAGTTCCAGGAAAACTGTGAATAATTATATTAAGTAGACTATTGTAGATTAACCAGGTAAAATGGTTATGTATGACCAGAATACAAGCTGCTTGAGGACTAAGACTTTGTTGTTAATTTCTGATTCCTTAGCATGCCTACAGATGCTTTATCCATATTGGTTATGAATTACAAAGTAATTATATAGAAAGTTTTAGATTTCAGCTTCCTTTTTCATTGAGAATTAACAATTATTGACTTCATATTATGCTAAGTGATGAGTAATATTTTTGTGTTGGTGGTGTTGTTCTTTTGGTAACACCACAGCAAGGCATCAGTGCAAGAAGACTGCAGTGAAATGTTCCTCCATTAATTCATACAATCAACAGCTCCTCAGAGACCAATTACCTTTCAGAGTTGCCTGACATTTCTTATTACTATAAATGATTTGAGGATTCATATTTGAACTTTCTATCTTAGATTTTATTGAAATTGAAAGACAACTAGGTGGCCCAGTGGATAGAGCACTGGTCTTTGAGACAGGAAGACTCATCTTCATGAGTTCAAATCCAGACTCAGACACTTACTAGCTGTATGACCCTGGGCAAGGGCACTTTAATCCTGTTTGCCTTAGTTCCTCATCTATAAAATGACCTGGAGAAGGAAATTGACAATCACTCCAGTATCTTTGACAACATAACCCAAAATGAATAACAGAGTTGGAAATGACTTAAATGACTGCACAATAATCACATATAAGGAAAACATTTGTAGATCACCCAGAATAACTTATTTATAGCATTCTAGGAATAGAATATAGCTCCCTGAGGAAAATTATGACTTATTAATAAATGCTTCTAACCACAAAGTGCTGACATAAAAAGCATTAGATTTCAACACCTCTTCACATTGAGAATTGGCTATAATGGACTTACAGTTAT
>NW_020954148.1:0-3621 GCF_900497805.2 Vombatus ursinus
TTTTTTCTTTAAAATCTCAATTAAAGCAAACATTTGAGTGGCTTGCATAAGCTGTGGCTGTGGTTATGAGGTAACCACACTAGGGTGTTAAAGGTAATACCTTTGAGATAGCATGGGCTACTTAGCAAGAGTGAAATTTATCCTCTTTATCATCATCTAAACATTTGCTCCTGAAGAGTCATCTGAGCTAGGTCTACATAGATTACTGACAAAACAACATTTTTTTTTTTTTTACCACTGCTAATATTGCAAAGCCAGTATTGGCTGGGTGAGAGGTTAGCCTCATTTCACTTCATGTATCAGCAAACTCCCCAGATAAATACTAATTCCAGAATCTTTGTTATTTGTTGTGAAATGAAGTATGATGAACACCAACCAGAAGTAAGTATGTGGTCTATTAGTTTAAGCTGGCAGTACTGGCTGTAAGAAAAATATCATTTTGACTTGAACAAATTCAATAAGTCAATAAAGGTGATTAAACATATGATATTATCTAGGTAAAAAGTCTTCAATTATTTTTCTGGCATTAGCCTCAGTATAAAATAGGTGAACTGTGACTGTTAAAATCAATATGCTGTATATCTTTTAATGTGTCTAAAGATAAGGATTTTTACAAGTATGTCAGGAACTATTTATTCTAAAGTGATTTAAACATTTACAAAAGTTGTGGTGCATTTTCCGAAATATTTCTTTGTATGCACAGAATTTTCTCTGGCTATTATTCCTCTAAGCCTTGTTTCCTTAGAAAATCTTGAAATCTCATCCTCAGAACCAAAAAATACTCAGCACAAATTGGTTCCCATAATTTTCAGTTCAAAAACTCTCCCCTTTCTGTGCTAGTGAATGCATAGAAGGTCATATCTATCTCAGT
The DNA here is from genome assembly GCF_900497805.2 of Vombatus ursinus. Taxonomy (NCBI): domain Eukaryota; kingdom Metazoa; phylum Chordata; class Mammalia; order Diprotodontia; family Vombatidae; genus Vombatus; species Vombatus ursinus. The sequence goes on from NW_020954148.1 coordinate 872, forward strand.
GCCAGAACGCAGTCGTTTATTTTCTGCACTCGAGGAGTTGTGCATTAAAACTCTTCTAATGCAAAAAAAGCAAAATGTACAAGTTACATACCTTAGAAACTTGAGGGGAAGAACAAGTTTGTTAGCTATAGAATACTGAAGTAGGCATATTAATATATTCATTTATAAGCATATGTAACATATACTCCTATTATAGACTTATGTGGCTACTTTGCTATAATTAAACCAAGCCTACATTCACCCTTGATTGTATTATTACTTCTTCAATGTAAAAATGACCATAGGGGTAAGCTAGGTGGCACAGTGGACAGAGCAGGGGTGGGGAACCAGAGCCTTTGAGGCCACATGTGGCCCTCTAGGTCCTCAAGTGCTGCCCTTTAACTGAATCCAAACTTCACAGAACAAATTCCCTTAATTAAAGGATTTGTTCTGTAAAACTTGGACTCAGTCAAAAGGCCATACGTGGCCTCGAGGTCGCAGGTTCCTCACCCTTGGGATAGAGCATCAACTCTGAAGTCAAGAGGACCTCAGACCCTTACTAGCTGTGTGACCTTGAGCAAGTCACTTACCTCCAATTGCCTAAAAACAAACCAAAAACCCCACAAGAATTATCATTAAAAATAGTGATTTTTTTTTTTCTGCATCAGACATGTTATTTCAGAGTTACAGGTAAATTCCAGTAAGAAAACTGCCACTATCCAAGTGGATTAGCCTGGCTTTGCAACTTAAAGTCTTAGGGAGTTGTTGGAGACAAGATGTTAACTTGCCCAGGGTTACACAGTCAGGATGTATCAAAAGTAATACTCGATCCCAGATCTTCCTGACTTCAAGGCCAGCCTTTGAGCCACTTTGTTTTCTCTCTGGGAACATCTCATCTGATATTTTTTTAATTGGACTTGTGATTTCCTCTGTGAATGGGGCTCCCATTTCTCTCCCAATGCAATTCTGCACCTTCTGTGAAACTTAAGAGTCTTAGAGAGTTGACAAGAGCACTGAGAAATTAAATAACATGAACCCAGGTCTTTCAGACTCCAACACCAAGTTGTTGTCACATCTCTAACTCCATAGCATCTCTTGTAAATCTCCCCTTCCTTCCACTCACATGATTGCCAGCATGGTAAAGGCCATCATAACTTCACATCTGGCCCATTGCAATAACTTTCCGGTTAGTCTCCCTTCCTCAAGTCTCTCCCCATTCCAATCCAGCCTCTAGTCAACTGCCAAAGTGACTCCCCTAAAGTGCAGTTCTGACTACATCACCCCACTCCCATTCAATGACACTCCAGAGGCCCTCTATTACCTCTAAGATCACATAAAATACTCTGTCATTTAAAGTCCTGCACAATTGGAACTTTTCCTACTTTTCCAGTTTTCTTATACTTTCTTCTGCTCTGTGTCCTCTACGACTGAGCCACACAAGGCTCCTAGCTGTTCCTCATACAAGACAGGCCACCTCTCAGCTCTGTGCCCCTTGCCTGGCTGTTCCTCATGCCTGGAATAATATCCCTCCTCATCTCTGTCTCTTGGCTTCCCTGAAGAGTCTGCCCCAATCCCGTCTTATTCAAAAGACCTTTCCCACTATCCCACACTGCTGGTGCCTTCTTTTTGAGATATGTACCTATTTTTACCTTATCTTGGTATACGGTGTGAGATATTAGTCTATCCCTACTTTCTTCCATACCATTTTCCAGTTTTCCCAGTAGTTTTTGTCAGATAATGAGTTTTTGTTCCAAAGTTTGGATCTTTGGGATTATTGTGCCAGAGGGTTTAAAGAGAAAGTACTTTTACTAATCTCATACACAGAGAAAAGTAGTTCTCTTAAATGGTGATTGAAACAATTCTGAAGATAAGACAAATATCCCATCCCCCCAAAGTCTTAAAAACCACTTTTACATTCCTCCTTCCCAATAGACTTATAGCTGAAACCCAGATCAATCCACCAGGAGCAATGTTCACCTGCACTAAAATTTGCACCACGACTTGCTTGGTATTGTGGGAGTAAGGCAATTAATTCACACCCCAAGTCCCTGGTTCATAACAGATGTGAACTTTGTGGGGCCAATGCAATGCAGAAATAGTGTTAAGAGTGAGCCCAGAGACCAAGGTGGTATAGAGGAGACAGTGCCCTTAAGGTGAAGGTGTGAAATGTTTATACTTTTGTTATTACTATATATTAAAAGTAAATATCCTTGTCTCAAAAGTTGATAGATGTTAAATGGTTAGATGGAAATAGGGCACTAGTCACTAGTACCTAATAGTGTGGGGAGGAAGGGGAGGAATGCAACCAGTGGGAACTCAATCTAATAGCATCAAAATAGAAGCACAATCCTAATGCCTCAGGGTACCCCTAGACCCCTGAAGAGGAGATGAAGCCACCTGCCTCTAGAATAATAGGCCAGAGCATAATCACCACATACTTATTTTACAGATGAGGAAATTACTAAGTGTCAGAAGTAGGCTATAAATCCAGGTCTCAGTCTCCAGGTCTAGCATTCTTTTAACTGTATCCCATTAACCAGCCAGTTAATACTAATTTCAAAACTGATTTCTTTTTATTCTGAATTTAACAGACATTGAATAAATGGCATTTCTATATAAGAGGTGAGTGGTTAGGTGGCGCAGGGGATAGCTTGCCAGCCCTGGAGTCTGGAGGACCTAAATTCAAATCCAGCTTTAGAAACTTACTAGCTCTGTGACCCTGGACAAGTCACTTAACCCTGTTTGCTCTCAGTTCCTCATCTGTAAAATGA